>NC_046299.1:32669318-32972348 GCF_004115265.2 Rhinolophus ferrumequinum | reverse complement strand
TCTGCATGGGACTTTCCCAGTTGTAGCACTGAAAGTCCCATGACCTGGGAACTCCCCAGTTCCTGGCAAACTGGGACAGCTTCCCTGGGGCTGTCCTGGTAAAAAAAAAAAGAATTGCAAGTCCCATGTCTGGGGAACTCCCTTTGAGATGGGCAAATTGGGATAATTGGTGAATGTATTAATACTTGACCAATTTAGCTTCAGTTCCCTCATCTTTTTCAGGGACAATAATAGTATCTTCTTCAGAGTGTTATATGCATTAAATGAGACAGTATGAGTGAAGTCCTCAGCATAAAGAATGGGACAAAAAAGATATAAAGTAAATATTTGTTGAAAGGATGAGTTAGATGAATCCAGCAGGTGAACCAGTTGAGCGCAGGGGGGATGGGTAGTGATGTATTGTCACCATGGGACAGCTGCGGAGGCAGTGGTTTTGTGCACAGATCTTGTGGATTAGGATCCTACTTGTATGTATAAAAGGGGGTTTGCCAAGAAAATTAGCAAGGTAAACAAGAGAGATGTTCGCCCATTGAGACAGGCAAAGCTTAGCAGCAACTTTACATTTTAATAATGCTTATGCTAAGTGTAAGTGAATGTGTACCTTCACTAGAGGATTCCTGAGAGTCTCTGAAGAACCACATCTCTGCTCTCTGGCTCAGTTGACACTGTGGATCTAGGTGTGCAATGAAATAAAACTACGTTTTTTTCAGTATTCATTCATTTCTTCAACAAATTTTTGTTAGTATTTGTGTGTGTGTGTGTTAGACCCGATGCTAGGCTCTATGGAGGTGACACAGAAATATGAGAAGTCGTCCGTATTCTTAGAAAATTTACAATAAAGTTGTTTGATCATTATACTTTATTTTAATGTGAACTACCATCCCTCCTCCCTGAAAAGAATTTTCCCCATCAGCTCGAAGTCTTTTTGACAGCTACATTTAAGATTTTATACGACCTTTAAAGTCCTAGAAGCCAGAAACAGAGCTATCAGGAAGTCCCCATCAGGGCGTTGTGAAGAGATGGGCTGGGAACAGAAAGCTACACTGGGAGAGGAGAGAGGCGGTGGGGAAGTGAGAGAGCAGGGGAGCAGTGAGGGGAGCAGAGAAGGAGGAGTTTTCAGTGAAGGGGTTTGAGGGGGAAGAGAGCAGAGAGGACAAGGGCAGGAGACAGCGATGGAGCAGGGAGCAGGTGGAGGAGAAGAAGACCCAGAGGAGAGAGCAGGAAGAGGCTCAAGGGATATGCTTGCTGAGCTATAGTCACCCCCCAACTGAATAAAATGTTGAAATTACACACGTGAGGAGTTTTTGTTTTAATCGTGATTTTTTTTTCTTTAACCACAGCTAAGAGGAAACCAATGTAAAGACCAGAAGAACACAGTGATGAGATAATGGGGTCCACAACCCACATGTCAGCTTTGCCTCTTCTCCATGGGGCCTGGGGTTGTGTCTCCTACTCCAGGTGTAACTGCCTTCAGCCCCCTTCTGATACCAAAGGAGCAGGACACTGCTCTCCTGTGGCCAGCTGAGACTGAGTCTCCCCTGACAGAGGCCACCTCCTCCAGGAGTTGACAGCTCCCCTGAGCTTTGCAAGCCACTGCTTCCCCAAACTACTTCCTTCTCAGAACCGCTCTGGTGCAACCTTGACGCCACCCTTCCTCTTCCTTTACCTGAAGAGGCAAAGCAGGGTCAGACGAGAACATTTGCTTCCTCCTCCTTCTTTTCATTTTTCTTCAAAACTCATTCCCCTGTTCCATTTTCTGTGTTATATATCCCTGAGGCTTTTATAAAATAAGAGATTCAGGATAAAAATGCATAACACACCCTAGGCCTCAGAGTCCAAGAAGGAATAGTTGTGTGTAAATAATCAGTTCACTTTGCCTTGGAGAATGACCAGGCTGGAAGGGCCCGCAGAGAGGATAACTGTTAGCCAAGAGCTGCGGACCAGAAGGTTGAAAAATTCCATGATCTGAGCCAACTGGTCAGATCGCTGGCTGCCTCAATCAGCAAAACCCTACGGCAAGGTCTGCCCAGCCCAAGAACGGCTGCCATGTGCTGCATCTCAGCAAGCCCGCACTGCCTTATCTCTTGCGTTATGGTGTCAGGGGACAGAAACATTATCGATTTTAGACCTGAAAGGAAGCTGTGCTATTGCATATTGATTTGGGGCACTCTTAAAAAATATAATCAATCTATTTGAAAGATGCTAAGCTATTAACTACAATCAGTCAGGCAATTTCTTTCTGAACATAGCTCTTCAGTACATCTCAGACCCTTTTGAGTTCAGGCTTCCATGTTTCTGTGCCTCAATTTTGCTTTGCATCATTAAACTCTTAGGATGCTTTTAGGTATTACTCAGCTGCCTGGACAGTCCATATTCCTAACAAACTCACCGAGATGGCATCTGCCCAGCGTTTCCAAAGGCTCAGGGCTAGCTGAGAGATGATTACATTAAATTATGCTTGCATATCACATAATAGTTTGCAAGCACTTTCCCCATGCAGCAGTTCACTGAAGCCTGAAACAACTCTGCCAGATGGGTATGATTATCCCCAATTTGTTGATGAGGCAACGGAGGTCCAGAGAGGTGAACTGACTAACACGAAATCTTAGAGCTAGTGATAGGCGCAGGCTTCCTGACTTAAATTCTATCCTTTCCCACCAAACCTGATGCCTGCCAATGACATACAAAGAAAGAAAATAACTGATATGGATGGAGCTTTCACTGGTCACCAGGCATCACGCTAAGTAATTTCACATGCATTATCTCATTTAGTTTTCTCAACAGACACACGAGGGAGCTGATGTTAATATCCCCATTTTACAGGTGAGAAAAACCAAGGCTTAGAGGAATTAAGCAAATGGCTCACTGTCATATAAAGAGGGAGTAGGAGAGTAGGGACCTAACTCGAACTAGTTTGAACCCAGAGCTGGCTGGTGTTCTTAACCCCTGACCACTGACAGACGGGCCGGAGGTAGGGCGTCCACTCAAACATGGGTCCTTGTATTTAATTGTTTAACCACTTTCTTTGTCTCCTGTTTAAAAATTTCAGTGCTCTGGGATTCCAAAAGTCCTGTTAACCAAGTCCTCTGCAGATAAACACAATTAAATTGGTTGCCAGTTCTCCTGGGTTGGGGCGACAGAGGAGAACAGGTTTGGGGAGACAAAAGAGAGTATGAAGCTGGAATGGAGAAGGAGGAGGGGATTTCCCATTCCAATAGGGCCACAGTGACAAGGACTGAAGGGCAGAATGGTGTCATGCATGTTCAGGGACACAGTGCCATTACTTCTTTCCAGCCATATGTGCCATTGCAGTCTTTTTTTAGTGCCACATATGGTACTTTCTTAATTGAATTTTTCATAATAATTGATCTGACCTGTATCATTCTGTTAGCTGTAGCAAAACAAATTCTGACAGGTTTTGATATTAGAACTAAAAATATGTTTCCAAGTAGCTGAGGAGCCATAAAGCTGGCTGAAATCATACTAATGATAATGTACAATCTGCTTGCTACCATAAAGTTCTTATTATTTACATGTAGCAAACCATCCACACATAATGTGAGCCTTGAGTCTCCTTCCAATTTTTACTGATCTTCTCTAATTTACCAAATGGGGACGGGGAGGAAACACCTTGGTGTGCCCTTTGTGATACCTCTGTGTGTCATCTGAAGTCTTCCTGCTGCTTGTGTGTCTCTGGGATACCCTCCCCACTGGGGCTTGAGGGCTGTTTCAGTTAAAATGTGTAGGGAGGGGAGCTGCATGCTCATTTTCTCAGGTCTTTCTTTTTCAGGCACCTTCCCTGCAACAGTCCTGGTGGCATACCGAGGGGCTGAGCGAGAACGTTGCCCTTTACCTGGGCTCCACCATTGGAGAGCCTGCTCGGGTCCTCCTCCCAGTGCACCTCTCCCTCCAGGGCAATGAATCTGCAGGGTTGAGAGACCGTGTCCACTTGGAACCCATGCCCCTCCATCCTTCAGGGACCTGGAAGCCCACATTCCTGCTCAAACAGCTCTGAACGCACTTCCACACACAGGCCTCTCCTTTGGGTCTACCTGACTTCCATGAGATTGGTCACAGATTCCGAGTTCTGAGTTCTGCAGGAGCATCAAGAGGTAGCTTTGCAGGGCGCTGTGGATGAACCTTGGACATTGTGGCAGGGGGGTTCTATGTACATGTAAACAAGCCCCTCACAGTGTGGGACAGAGCCAGGGATGAGAAAGAATGGGGCCCTCAGGCTAGGGGCTAGCCGCGTCTTCTTCATGTGTCATGTTCACTGAGGAACTCTAAGGGGTTCAAAACTTGTACCTGGCCTTCCAGGTCATTATGAAAGTTTATTTGCCAGTGCAGGGGAATACAATATATTTCCTTTAGCAGTTTGTTGGCTTGACTTATGTCTGTTATGTACTTAGACATATGGATCTCCATTTGTCCTCGTGCTCTAGTCTCATGACAATGTCATGATGTCATGATGGGCCTGAGATGGAGGGGACTGAGCTTGACGGATTAAACAGGGGGGTGTGGGGTGGACAGAGCATAGGATTTCTTTCCACACTCTCAAGGTGATGGTGTCACGGAAAGAATTTCGCTAAAGAATGGCTAGCAGGGGAACATGGGTTCTTCGTTTGGACTTATGCTTAGGTAACTGAATGCTCTGGGCCAATTCTTTTGAGGGCCCCAGGTTTCGGGTCTGTAAAAGAGATGGGGGTAGATTATCAGTTCCTGGGTTTCTGGACCACTTGACCTGCCAGATGACCTTTGGAAAAAGGGCTTCACGGTCAATTACATTTGGGAAACAAACCCTTTCTTCTTTGAGAGTCTTAATGCACGTTTGCATAATAAAGCATTCCAAAAGTCCTGGAATTAAACCAAAAAAAACACACAAAAACTGATGATTTAATTAACATATTTCCCACACCAAGCACTTATCGACTGCTTACTGTGTGCTAGGGACTGTGCGTTATGTGCACATTTTATGTAATTATCACACCAGCCCTGGGATATATTATTATTAGTATTATTATATTATAATACATAATATATATAATATATACTATATACTATATATTATTATATTATATTATTATATTCCGTTTGGCAGATGTGGAAACCACGACTCAGAGAGGCTGAGTAACGTGCCTGGAATTAGGAATGAAACTGCCACTTGATTCTGGGGCTGAAGTCCTCAGTCACCCCCACAGTCAGGCTCTGGATCTCTCTCTCTCTCTCTTTTTTTGGACTTTTTTCTTTTGATGGTTATTATCACAAGCCCAGTGTGATTGCCTACATACATCACCTACATATTTATTAGAAAGAGACTATTTCTCATTCTAAACATTTTTCTGAATTGAAAAAAAAAAGATTGAAAAAGAATACCAAACACACAAATGACCAATGAGCACATGAAAAGATACTCAGCATTCACCATTGTGCTATCTAAATGGGCTGTGCTAATCGACACTCTCGTTACTAGCACAAGATAAGCTGGAACATTTCTTCGGTTTTCTCTTTTCCTTTTTTTGGTTAAAGATCTTCTTTCTGTGTGTGCTATTTGTCTAAATTCACCAGCTAAGCTGTCTAAAGGCTGAACTATTCATCATACCTTAGGCATGACATATCAAAAAGAAAACCACATAGAATTTGAGACTATTAGTCAGCAATGGAGTTTTTGGAGAAGGAAGGTATTAGGACCATTAAGTTAAAGTAAAACCAAGCTTGAATCGCTAGTGTTGTTGATGCAATTTTGTCAAGCTAACCTACCCAACCCTTTTCTGTCAGAATTAATTTTTTTTCCATGAGATCCATAGTTGCTTTACAAAAAAAAAGCAGGTGTTTGTTTGTTTTGTTTTGTTTTTGCTATTTTTGGAGCCTTTTGTTTATCAAGAGAACCCAATGGAGAAAGGCACTGACTGGTCTTGGTATAATAAAAGTCTATCTAAATAGAAAGCGGCATGAATGCCCTCCGCTGTCAAAATAAAAATGACATTTAAATGTCCTTGCTACTGCAGCACATAAAAAGAGATTATCTCTTATTCTGTGGAGCCCTACAAGTAATAACATATTTTTGTAATAGCAGTATCAGTTACTTTCACTGGATTCTTGTTTGTCTTTAGCAGAAGTAGTTGGTTCCAGGATGGTTCCAGCTGAAGGAGACTGTCTTGGTTAATGTTAGATATGTAGGATGGGATATTATATAGCATGTTGGCTTCACAATGACTGGTTTGAGTGTTGAATGTCGAAATTCATCATTTCCTCTTTGAGATCTCTCTGCAAAAACAGTGGAATATGGGAGACTGTAAAGGAATAGAAGGAACGTTGTACAGGGAGTCTGGAGAACTGGAATCCAGTCTCTACTCTGCTTCTAATTACTTCATTCAATATGTGTAAGAAACTTATTTGTTTCCTGATGAAGTCCACGTGGGTTTAGTGGTAGGTGAATAACAAGTGATGTTTTAGTACTTGCATGGAAAATGATGTTAAACTCTTCCTCTAGATTGTCTAAACTGTTGGTTCAAATACATGGGCAGTACTGGGGGCCACCCATGCCAGGCCGGCTTGTTCACGATGCTGAGGGGTTCAGTAATGGAAATGCTTGATGAGAGGTAGTGTGACGCAGTAGAAAGCATATAATGCGGGTATCAGGAGACTTAAGTCCTGTCATGACTGCTCTTCCCTGTTAGTGAAACTGAAGCATTTCAGATCTCTTCCCTGACTTTTCGGGAAGTATCCTCAGCCATCGTGTTAGTTGGTTTTGTTGTATCTGGGAATTGCTTCCAGCTTGGGCCCTTGCTGATTCTATGATTTCTTTCTGAGGAAGTTCCAGCCTCTACATTTATTTCCATATGGAATTTCCATGGTCTTCAATGGACTAATTCCTAGAATTTCATCCTAAGCAACTGTCTGTGGAGTTGAGGGGGCTTCCCTGTGCTATTCAGATCTACTCCTGAATGGCAGTTGTAGTGGCGTATGTTACCATGTGTTGTCAACTGGAAACTATGTTTAGAAAGAGAGGAAGAAAATGACAACATTCATGTTTTATTCAGCTTGATATATGGAGATTTAGGCAGTCCAATGCCTGAAGGGCTTGGAAAATTGGGGGTTTATGATGTAGTGGTAGAGTGACATGTTTTGTGAGATAAACAGTTTATCAGCAGGGTATTCAAAGACTAGGTAGCTGGAACTGAGGACAAGTGTCAGGTGGTTCTGGTAGAAGACCTATGCTGTCTACTTCATTAAAAATGGAGTTTGGTTGACGCTTATCTCAGCACCAGAGACTTCAGTTCGTGTCTCCTACTGCCAGAATACAGGAGATTTAATGTTACGTGAACATCTATTACTTTTCAGACATCACGTTCAGCATTTGACTCCTGCACTTTGTCTGAGTAAGCATATACACCTTGTCACTATTGTCAAACAAGGTCGCCCACCCCATGCATCAACTGGTCATAGATGCTCAATGCTTGCTGGTTGTATGATTGAATCAATATAATGAAAGCTGTTCTTTCATTATGTTCTTTGTTGCCATTATGATTTCTTTTTTCATATGATTAGATTTTATTCTTAAGGTTGCTTTGGTAAGGAAATATCTGGGGCTCTTTAACCAGCTTTGCCTTGAGAGGATGACAGCTGAATAAGGAAGTGGCGGCGATGGGGAGGGGGGTTGTCATTTTGTCCCTTTTCTCTGAAGAGGATTTAAATGTAGTATTAATGGGGACTTTAAGAGCAGAATCAGCACATTTTCTTCCTCCCTGTTTTCTAGCCTCTGTTTCTATGGAATCAACTCAGTAGTATTAAACACAAGCTGTAAGATTTATGGCCTAATGTTGAATTTGTAAAAATTCCATTTTCAAGATGTTGTGGGTTGAAAGAACTCAGCTCAACGAAAAGCACAACTTCCAAACAGCTTTTCTGGGTTCTCATCACGACAGACAGTTACCTCGTTGTGCAATGTGGGAGGAGTGTGTGTTCATACATTGAGCCTTCCTCACAGGCTCAGGTGGCAGGCCATATTATTCTTTGGCCAAAGCAGAAGGTTCTTCCCATCATTACTAGTACATTTAAAGCATAATAGTAGGAGGCTTAGACAATGTGGTTCATGTACCTGTGGTTTGTCTTTCTGAAGATGGTTAGCCTTGGGGAATCCCTGGGATTTACCAAATATTCTCTCTATGCAGAAGTCAGTTACTGATTCAGACAAATGAGGATTACTGAGATGGTTGATTTTATGTGTCAACTTGTCTGGGCTAAGGGATGCTCAGCTGGTAAACATTTCTGGGTGTGTCTGTGAGGGTGTTTTTGGAAGAGATTTGCATTTGAATTAATAGACTGAGTAAAGAAGATTCCTCCTACCAATGAAATTGGGTGTCATCCAATCTTTTGAGGGCCTGAATAGAACAAAAAGGTGGAGGAGGGGGGAATTTGCTCTCTGCTGGATCTGGTACATCCATCCCTTCCTGCCCTCAGACATTATTTCTTCTTATACTCAAGTCTTCAGCCTCAGTCTAGAACTCACGGCACCGGCTTTCCTGGTTCTTAGGCCTTTGAATTTGGACTGGAAATACACCACCAGCTTTCCTGGGCCTCTAGATTACAGATGGCAGATTGCGGGGCTTCTCAGCCTCCATAAACATGTAGGCCAATTCCTTATAATAACACTCTTTCTATTTATCTATATATAGCCTATTGGTTCTGTTTTTCTGGAGAATTCTGACTAATGCACACACTAAATCCTCTTCAAATTATTACTGCATTATTACTTTCATGAATGCACAAGCTTTTATTTTCTGAGCACCTAAAATGTATTAGGCATCGGGGATACCTATAACTCAAAGATATAGCCCTTTACCTCAAGGCACTCTTTCTCTCTGGTGGTGGAGAATAATGAGCAACTCCCAAAGTTCAACAGGGTAATGGGAGCAAAGAAGAGCTACCTTTACTCAAAGGATCAGGGCAGATACCTACCCCGCCCCAGGTAGTCAAAGTTGAGCAGCCCCTTGAGGAACCTGTAGGTGTCGGCAGGAGAAAGACCTGGAAAAGATATCCCAAGCTCAGGGGCAGCGTATGTGAAAGCACAGGCACAGAAAGAACATACCTTTCTAGGAACCACACATAATATGGGATGGTTAAACTACAGGTTGTATGTGTGTATCTTGGGATAAGGTCAAATGGATGAGTGGGGAGGGATGAAATTGGAGAAGGAAGCAGGGATTAAGTCATGAAAGCTCTGCCTTGTGTACCATTTGAAGGAGTTTGATCTTTATCCTCTACTGATAACATGGGGAAGCATCTAAAGATTTTAAGCAAGAGTATGATATTCACTCAGTAATTCAACAAATATTACTGGGTACCTACCATGTGCCAGTGTGGGTTTAGGTACTGAGGTTACAGCAATAGGTAAGACAGCTGGATTCATGTCAGACGTAGGTTGGTGTATTTTAGAAGTTGTGTGGCAACAGTGGAAGGATAGGTTGGGTTTAGGGCCAAGTGAAAAGTGAGAATTCTGGACTCTTCTTTTTTTACTTGCATTGAGACTGTTTGGGATATGTGGATCATTATTTTCAGCAGCCCCAGAGGAGAATCGCTTATTTGCAATACTTAAAAAATTGTTTTTGAAACACCTGACCTGAGTAAATATTTAATGAGAAGCCTGATGAATCAAAAAAGTAACACATTCAGAGTCATAAAAGTCACAGTTTTTATATATTAGGTAACTCAAAGATAGAAAACACATGAAAGATTGGTACTGGACTCCCCATATTTGCAATAATATATATCAAACAACAATCCTAACAATTAGGTTAGGTGAGTGATTCTCAACTTGGGCTGATTTAGCACCCCAGGGACATTAGCCAGTGTCTGGGATCACTCTGGGTTATAACAATTGTGATGGGGAGAGTGCAACTGGCCTCTCGTGAGCAAGCTAGGGATGCTGTGACTCATTCTATAATGCACAAGACAGGCTGTCTGTCGTGCGGGACGGCCTGCGGGAGACCCTGCTCGCTGCGCCATTGGTCGTGCAGGGTGTCAGGCGGGGTCTCTGGTCCCGCTCCCCACATAAGAACACAGGACATGGTGAGGCCAAAAAGGAACACCCACGGAGCAATAGGTAGGGGAGTCACACCACTATACTCTCACTGGCGGCTGGGTTGGAGACACAGGAAACAGGAGCAACACAATTCTCAACCCTCACTGCGCCGCTTGCAGGCTCAGCCACCATCTTCTTGCCAGCCCCCATTTCCTGCTAGCGTAGCCACGACAGTTATATTAGTGCCCAATGGCTCACTGGTTACAGCTGACGGCCAACTAGCCACAGCTGATGGCCATTTGATCACAGTTGATGGCCATTTACTACCTGAGCCAGCACCTTTCTATGTGAGGCCGAGAGCCTGGAAACTGCTTTTTGGGGCTCTGTCCCCACACTGTCCCTACCCCCACCCCAATACCATAAAGATGTATCCAGTCCAAAATGTCAACAGCATCGAGACTGAGAAACTCTTAGTTAGATTAATGCTATTTCAGAAATAAGAATTCCAAGGTCCAGAGAAGTTGTGTAACTTCTTTTGGGTTTGTAAACCTAGTCCATGGCCCAGCCAGGATTTGAATCAAGGTTTATCTGCTTCCACAGTCCGTGCTTTTTGATTTATGTTGGTCTGCCTTCCAGAGAGAGAAGAAGAACCCGAACCCCAGAGGCTCACTGACAAAAACCCCAGTATCAGTACTGGCCATGCCTTCTGGCCCAGGACTTCAAAGGAGCCTGGAGCTGGTCAGAACTGGAAGGAGGTGAGGAGTGAATACCTTTCCCGTCTTTCCGTGGTCTTTCTCTCCTGGGCAAGTTGGGGCAGGCTCAGTGGGCACAGATTCCAGATCTGCATACCAGGGCTGGCGAAATGCCTTTAGCTGGAAGCCCTTACTCCTTCCCAAAGCACAAGGACGTCCTTCTCTGCCAAAGCTGGCTGGTGGTTCTTTCTGGAATGGCAACTCTTCCCATCCCCCCAGGGTTGGGACGATCTTCTGGCAAGCATATGTATTGAAGAGTTACAGGTGGTGCAGACATGGTTTGGAAGGATTCCCAGCTGGGCCTCGTCCCAGGCGCCTTCTGATCACTCACCAGATAACTCTAGCTGCTTGCAGAATCCTAGGAATCTTAGCTGCTCCAGGAAACCAGCTTCAAGGGCAACAAGAGCTTCTGAGAAGCTAGAATAGTCTTGGAAGCTGAAACTGCTTTGTCCTTTTGCCTCCTTAGGTCAGAAATATTTTTTTGCAATACCACTGAATTCTCCATTTCTTTTCTCTTGTGATGGGGAGTGAATACAACAATTAAAGAGGAGTGGCAAATATGAAGGCAAGAAGGACAGGCTCAAAATCTGGTTACTTGATCCAGATATTTTTGGGTTTCTGAACTTGAGTTGTTTCTTTTTTGGAGGCAAAGTATACGTTGTTTTCCTTTGGGGCTGGGACATCAGCTCTTTGTGAGAACTTTCAACTCTGTAGTGTCAAGTCTTCTGGTTTCCATACCAACATCCTGCCCTGGGGCGAATTCACATCTATCACACATGCTGTTCTTGGTCTGTTTAATCAAACTTTCATTTGATGTTGGTTGTAATTTCACATGTGGACCAAATATAGAAAAAAATTAAGTGATTCCAGCAGCTGAAGTCAAAAGGGAAGCATTAACCTTTGGTATTAAATAAATTAAAACACAATACATCTCAGTAACATATTTTTGGAGGCCCTAGGAGCAGCTAGTTTTCTTGTTTATTCATTTCTTTATTCTTTTTCACTCATTCAACAAGCAGTTATTGACTATTTACCATGGTTAAGTCTTTGTAGGTGTGTGGGGATATTAAGGTAAATACGATATGTCCTTATCCTTGAGAACCTTAAAATCTAATGAGAAAGGAGAGATAAATCTCACATTGCAGGATATAAATATTACAAGAAAAGTTTGGAAAAGTGCAGTGATTCTTTTCTGTTCTAGGCTACCAAATTGCTCTGGCAGGGTGATTAGGCAGTAAATGTGGGCTACATTTTTAAGGAAATAGGTCCTGAGAGGAAGAGGAAAATAGTCCTTTAGTCTGAGGGCTGGTAAGGTTTAGGGGGGCGGAAATCAATCGGATAAGCTTGGTTCCTAAATAATTGCTTTCCTTAAAACTGTGTTGTCCTATTCTCCCATTAATTGTCTCCATTAAAGCAACTAAATTATTGTGTTACATATCAATAGTGCTCAACATGTGGCCTGTGGAACTGCTGGTCTGCACACTGTTCTTATTCCATGATGAGCCAAATGCAGAAACTGATGGTAAGTCTTTAGAAGCAGTCACAGAAATCTGATAGTGATTTTAAGTCAGTTGACTCTAATCATTATAAAAAACTAGGGACTGTGTTTTGAGTATCTTTTAAAATTTTCATTTTTCTAGTAGTTTATTTTTATTGGACTTTCCCAAAGTATTAGTCTGTAATATATTGGAAATAAAGTATAAAAGAAACTATTCCTTACCACTGATGGCTCAAGAAGCACTGGAAAGTGTGCTTACATCTTTCCTCTCATTAGACTATAAGCTTCTTCAAGGCAGTAACTATATTTGTCATGCTTGTATTTCAATCCTGAGACTATATGTGCTCCTTAATTATTTGTTGAATTAAACGGAAATATAAATGAGATTTGGGTCAATCATCAGTAAACTATTTTCAGCCTTTAGAAAGCCGATTTGTATTTTTTAGCTTGAATTAGCTCTTGGACTGATACATTCATTCCTGATGAAAGCAGTACTTGGTTTTATTGTTCTAATAATATTTTTAAGCTTAAAGGTTGTAGCTCATATTTTAATATACTATTTTGTAAATGGGTACTTGCTCATCTTATGCGTGTCCTCCATGAATCTAAAGATTAAAGCCTTATCACCCCTATTCTTTCTCCTTACCCTCAAAATTTGGTATATTGGAACTTTTCCAGTTTTATATTTTTCTTAAAATGCTGAAACAGGGGCCTTATATGTTATTGCCCTTCTTATAATGCCCATTGTTTTACTGACAGTCCTTCCTTCCTTCCTTCCTTCCTTCCTTCCTTCCTTCCTTCCTTCCTTCCATCCTTCCTTCCTTGTTTCCTTCCTTCTTTTCTCACTCTCTCTCTCTCTCTTTCTCTCTCTCTCTGTCTCTCTCTGTCTCTCTCTGTCTCTCTCCCCAACTATGTATTTCCCAAACACTTATTAAGTACCTACTATGTGCTTGGCATTGTGATAAGCACTGGGGATACAAAGAACAAAGAATAATAACCAATCTTCCCATTCTCAAGGATTTACAGTCTAGTAGGGGGGAGAGGCATGTAAATACAAAAGCACACTAAGTCATTACAGGTACTAGGAGGGACAGCTATATGAGAAGCAGGAGAGGCACAAAATTGGGAGTGGTCAGTTCTATGTTGGAAGCTAAGAGAGTCTTCACAAAAGCGGTGTTTCTTGAGTTGAGGTGGAGAGGTGAGTAGGTGTTTGCCAAGGAGAGAGCATGGTTGGCAGAGAGCACTCAGGGAAGCTATATAGTATTGTGGTTGAGAGCACAGATTCTGGAGTCTGGCTCAAATTCTCACTATGCCACTCCTAGCAGTGTGACTTCAGCAAATTAGTTATCTGACCTCAGCCTCCTCATAAGTAAGATGGACATCATAATAGCCACAGTTTCATAGAGTTCTTATGCGTTTTAAAGGAAAAATTTTATATGCTTATAACAACATGTGTTTAGGGAACTCTATACATTTTGAAATGAATGTTTAAAGAAGAAAACCCCAAATAAACCAGGTGAGTTTCACCAGGGGTCATATCACGTGGAGCTTTCTATATAAGCTAAAGAGTTTCCACTTAATCCTACAGATTATGTGGAATTACTGAAGACTCTTAGCAGGAAGGAACATGATCAGATTTGTGTTTTAGAGGTTTACTCTGGCTCAGAATAGAGAATGGAGGGTTCAATATCAGAATCAGCAAAATCACTTTGGAGAATATAGCACTCTTCCTGACAATACATGACAAAGGTGTAGAAAGGGAGAGGAGATGGATGTAGTCGGTACCAATGAGACGAAATTTAAAGGACTGAGTGGTGAATGTATGATATGAGAAGTAAGGCACAGTCTAGGGTGACTGCAATGTCCTGGAATGGTGGGTGGTTGGGATGCAGAGAAAAGGTACAAAAGAAGGCACCAGCTTTGATGGAAAGGTGAAGAATTACAACTTGTACCTCTTGAATTCTAGGTGTTTATGTGACATCCACATGGAGATGTCAAATAGTCAGTTGGATCTATGGATATGGAGTTCAGGGGATAGAGCTGAAACAGATCTATAGACTTGAAAGTCATCAGCTTATAGAGGGCACCAATAATCCCATTTTGCAAATGAAAATATTAAGGCTCAGATTGGTGAAGTTAGTTGCTATAGGTCCTATAGCCAGTATGTAGAAGAGCAGGGATTTGCTCGCTGCTCTGGGTGTCTACCGAGCCTGCATTTTTATGCCACCATACTTAAGAGGGAAAAAAACAGTGGGAATTTAGGAAAAATGTCATCTTTCCAAATGGCTCTGTCTTCCTGAAATGCTTATAGTATTTGGGCCTAGCTTTCAAAAACCTGTAAAGACAAGGCAGAAGAAAACACCCAGAAGCATTTCCAGTGCCCAAGAGTCTCCGAGCTACTTGGGGTGGTGCCGGCTGTCATCCCTGTGGTTTTACAATGCACTTTCTCTCTACCAGCTCACATCAGACAGACACTGCTCCAAACAAACAGCATGTCTGTTGTCCTTTCACTAATAGGTAAAGTTGTCGACTTACTCCATCTCGACAAGTATTGTTTTGAAAGAAACTTCGAAAAGTTTAATCATTGGGAATGCTTAGTCATTGAATATAATTTTTAAGGGACTCTGAAAAACAAGCCTGCCTTACCCACCCTATAAGGTGTGATGGAGGCACAAAAGAGACGATGTGTTAATTTTGCAAACTATATGCCCTTATTCAAATACATGTAGAATATGTTATTAGATCTTGACCTTTGTGCCTTACCAGTAAGGACATCTTGGTGCAGTCGTTCTGAAAGAAGATAAAGAAATAAAGTCTGGGCAGAGAGTCTCTAGAGGAGGGACCTATAGTGAGTGTGTTGTTAATTAGACACAGCAGCTTTCTAGTTCTGTGACCTTGGGCGAATTTTCCGAAACCTCTAAGCCTCACTTTCCTTATTTGAAAGATGGAGATACTAATAGAAGCCCTTCCTAGCATTACTGAGACTATTAAATAAGCTGATGTGTGTAAAGTGCACAGGAGCTGCCACAGAGTCTCAGCAGCAGAAATGATAGCTATTTTATTACTTTTCTGAATCAGCTACTTTATTATTTATCTGATAATCTCATCTACCCAGATCAGATGGGCAAACACCAGGTTGACAACTGCTTTTAAGCACAACTGTTTTGGTAGAAGGCTAGCAGGTCGCCTGGTTGCTGACCAGGGGTTTTCTTTTGCCATCAAAATGCTGTCATTTTCTCTGTGCAAACCATAAACACACTGTCAGGAAATAGGGCTGGACCCACTAGGTTGCCATGACTGGTTCTCCATAGCAGTGACTCATGAGGCAACGGCGTGGTTTCACCTTACTTAGGGAGAAAAGATTCTGCTGATTTTTTTAAGTTGGGAAGTCTGCAAATTGGTCAAAGAATGCTGTCCCTTTCATCACCTATGTTCTCAGGTCTTTCTCAGAAAAAAAAAAAAAAAAAAGCAAAACGAGAAATGGAAAGGAAAATACCCAACTTCTCTCTTTCCCCAGATTTCTTCTTTAATTGGTAGGTTTTCATGAGTCCTGCTTTCACAGTGGCTGCATTAGGGTTAATGACTTGGTCAGTTGTTTGCACTAGCACTTGTCCGAGTTATTTGATACCGCTTGCTGTAGGTCAAAGTGACTAGACATTCTGGTTTTGCAGGGACCGTCCCCAGTGACATAGCTCAAAGTATTTCTTTTTAGCCACTGTATGATGTAATGTGGCCCTTTCTTATTCCCCTAGCCCCACACAGACTGGAGACATGAAGTGATTGCTCTTGCAAAACGTTAATTGTAAGGATTAAATATCATCCCTTTCCATCCCCCACCCCTCTTTCTTTATAAGGAAGCTGGAATTAAAACTGAGAAGGTCCAGGGTAGCTGGTAATTGCAATCTGAAAAAGCTGGGGATTCTGAAAAATCCAACCACAGTGTAATTTCTATAGAAACAGGAGGCACAGATTTGGTCAAACTAGTTTGGGGAGCTAGGAAAGTGGCTTATTAGAACAAATTGGAAATTAAGAATTAAACCACCCCAGGAAGTAAGTCCAAGCCAGTGTTAAGCAGAAAATTAATCAAGAAAGCATTCAAGTCAGGGCAAAGAGAGTAGCTATGAAATGTGCAGCTTCCGCCTTGAGACTCAGTACAAAGTTTTGAGTAGATACCCCAATTGAATCTTTGTTGATTATTTTGAATTTTACTTCCTCTATTTTAAATGTATTATTAGCTAATAGAATTCTAACAATCTAGGGTTAGAAGGGATGTTGGCTGTCATCTGGTCTGACTCCCTGATGAGAATATTTTCAAAGCTTTTGTATAGTCCAGAGCAGTTTTATATCATTAGAATAAGATAAACTGTAGTAGGGAAAGGTGCTTGAAGGTTATCATTGGATTGCCTATCTGCTTTTGAGATGTGGCAGTTTAAATGGTTCATTTGTGGGCAAAGTGAGCACCTGCCATTTTAGAAAATGGTGCATTATGGTGTTTGTGTTTGTGTGTGTGTGTGTGTGTGTGTGTGTGTGTGTGTGTTTGGGGGGCGTGTAGCTTAGCCTAGGTAGTCATGGTCATCAGAAGCTCATGATATGTTAAATTAACTGGTGACCATTGTGTAACTTATGATACACTTTCTTTGGGTTGGATTTTTGGATCTCATATCATAGGAGAAAAGAATCACAGCCTGATAATAACAATAATAAAAATTATTATTATAGCAACTAATTTTACTGAATGCTTACCAACTGCCAGACAGCGCACTTTGTGCACGCGTGTGCGTACACACACACACACACACACACAAACACACTTTGTATATATGTATACATATAATTAGTCTTTTAATCTTTTAAAACATTTAATCTTTACAACGTCCATTGAGGTAGAAACTATTATTATCCTCAATTTGCAAACAAGGAAATTGAGGCACAGAAAGATTGAGTAACTTGGCCAAGGCTATTTAAACCCAAATTAGATGGGACCATATTAAAAGAATATCGTTTAAGCCTCCCTTCACTAGTAGGAAAATTTGTACCACAAGTGGTTTTCTCAATAGCAGAGCTGAGACTAGATCACAGGTCTACTTGTCAAGTTCACTTTATCACATCCTCCACCCTCTGTGGGCCCTGAGTTAAACATGGTGATTTTCTCAGTCCCTAAGTTAATATAATTCTATGAGTCAAGAAAATGTGAAATTTAGATGTTGCCTTGAAAAATCCTCTTCTAATTGAGCTCTTTTCTTTCAGGGGATAAGAATGTCATTCCAGAAATAGACTTTAGCAGCACCATGCTAACCATCATTAAGTAGAAGTGATATGAAAAAAAATTACTGAGATGACCCTTTTATTGCATTCACTACGTATTCATTAAAAAAAGTATTTAGCATGAATATACATAAAACTCATTACATGCTGCCCTTGGAATCCAACCCCCTCATAAGATTAATTTACAATAACAGGTAACTAAGATTAGAAATGGTAAGGGTAACGAAGGTTAGAGAAGGTAAGATGAAAACAGAATGGGATAAACCATGGAGACAAGCTGGGACACTACAGGATTCTTCAACCATTTCCCATTCACTGTTAGGAGCTTGGTAATTACATTCAAGCCAGAGTTATTTGAGTGCCCAGATGTCCTTATTGAGACTTTCCTTTTTATCTTTCTTTAGTCTAGCTCAGTGGTTCTTGCACTTTAATATGCCTAAGAATTATTATATATATGCAACATAATGTGTGCTGCAATATATAGATGAAATAAGTTGTTTTTTTTTTTAAAAAGGCGACTTTGACTATGTGAAATGCTTTAAAACCTAAAAATTGGAAAAGATGTACCTCCACTTTAAATCTACATGTCTAATTCATTGTAAATTCAGTAAAATAATAACAACAGGAATAGCAACCATTACCATTGAGAATTGTTCAATGGATTGTTTTTGATGTTGCATAGACATCATCAGAGACAAGTCTGCCCATAGGAATTTCGATAGCATCTGCCAGAGAATTCAAAGGTATTAGATTCAGGGTTTCAAAGGTATTAGATTCATATAGTTTATGACTATATATATTATATCTACATTATATATATATATATAGCAATAATAAAAATTATTATAGGATATGTGTATATATATATATACATATAGAGAGAGTGCCAAATATATATATATGTATATGTATATATACATATACATATATATATATATATATATATATATATATATATATAGTGCCAAAAAATGTACACACATTTTAAGAAAGGAAAAAACTATTAAAATTGTAATAATATATACCGATAACAAAAGATGAATACAAGTCACGTTTGACTTCTGCAATTACAAGGGGTGCTCAAAGTGGTTACCATCAGCATCCAGACACTTCTGATTACAATGAACTACTGCTTGAGCAACGTTAACCAAAGTGTCCACTTGTATACATTTTTTGGATATATATATATATATATATATATAACATATAATATATATTTGTATTATATATATATAATGGGATATTATTCAATATCGTTATACTATCGTTAGCAATACTCTGTCATATATTTGAAAATTGCTAAGAGAGTAGATTTTAAAAGTTCTCAGCACAAGAAAAAATTTTGTAACTATGTGAGCTGATACATGTTAACTAAACTTATTGTGGTGATCATTTTACAGTATACTTGTATACATATATCAAATCATTATGTTGTACACCTGAAACCAATGCAGTTATATGTCAATTATATTTCAGTGAAACCAGGAAAAAACTTTTATGGTTTTCTATCCAATCAACTGACTTGCATACCATCCTCAAACACTTTTGTGTCACCTAACATAATGTTATTTCTTTGGTGAAAACTTCTTTGAATTCAATACTTCTCTAGTGCTGCCCCTGCAGTTACACAAAACTCTGTAAAAGTGATTATTCTTATTGTATGTGAATGGCTTATTTATGTATAACTATCCTCTCAGTGTCTTCCAAGGTTGAAACCTGTGCATTTTCAGTGTTGTACCCTCAATTTTTAGTAAAGGTGCCTAAACTCACACTATTTGTTCAATAATTGTTTGTTGACTGAATCAATTAATCCGAGTCACTAGGCCATTCTGTTTTCTGAGGGGTTGGAGGACTGAATCAGGGCCTAAGCTTTTGGCATTTACTTAATTTGTATTGTGCTAAACTTTCTGTTAAATAAGAACACAACTGCCTGCCCCAAGAGAAGCTGAATATTTTAGGCACCCTGCTTTAATTAGCTGGCTTATTCCTGAAAGGTCTTTCTGCAGAGCTTTGGTAAAAGAATGTCTGCTACTGAGACGAAGTTACTATTTTTTTTCTTTCTCAAAACAAGGACATTCAGGTGACATTAGGGTCTGGTTTGGGCCAAGGCCTCGGCCTTTGGCATCTGAGTCTCTTAGAAAGAACCTAAACATACCTTATTCTTAAAGATTGAATTACCCATTGCTTTCTCCCTGTAGAGAGCTAAGGGGACACTCTAGGATGAGGACAGTCTTCAAGAATTTTCAGCTTTTCTTGGGGATTTAAAACCATAGTGGCGTCTTTTTGGTGGAAGTGGTCAGACAGGTATCATTACCTATTGACTCTGAAAAGCCAGAACATCTTACAGGAGATATAAAGCCCCTCCTTCTTTCGTACATTCTCTTTTTAACCTGGTAACAGTTTTGGAATCTAAATGAAAAACAAAACAAAAACAACAGCAAGAACAAGGATTCAGCAGTGGAAGAGATTTTGGCAATCATTGGGTCTGGTAATTTTCTTTCCTTTCCTTTCTTTAATCTTTCAAAAATTGTGAAATATAACACACATACTCGTATAGAAAAGTGTATAAAATAGATACACAATAATGTGAGCAATTATGAAGCACACACCCATGTTTCCCCACCCAGGTCAAGAAGTAGAATATTGGCAGCATTCCGGAAGTGTCTTGTGCTTCCTTCAGGGTCACAGCTCCCCCTTGCTCCTAGATGGAACCGCCATCCTCAATTTCATGTAATCATCTCTTGATCTTCTGTGTAATTCGACTATCAAGTGGGCATCTCTAGCATTTTCTTTGTATAAATAGGATCATATTACTTATTTTATGTCTGTATATTTGTAAGATTCATTCATGTTCTTGTATATAGCTGTCATTTGCTCATTTTCATTTCTCTTTGGTTTTCCAACATAGTAATAATGTACCATAATTTACGAATGCATTATACTACCAAAGCCCGCTTGGACTGCCCTTTTTTGGTGATTACAACCATGCTGTATAAACATCCTTTACGCCCATCCAAGTGTAATTGTGTACAAGTTTCTCTAGTCTAAGACATATACCCAGCAGTGGGATTATTGGGTCATGAGGATGTATATGTAATATCAAATAATTATTCAAAGTGTGTGTGTTGCTTTCCACTCCCATCACATTCTGGCCAATATTTGCATTTGGCAGACCTTTCAGTCTTTTGCCAGTCTGATGGACGTTTATGGTAGTAGTAATCTATTGTGGTTTTGATTTTCCATTTCTCTGATGAGTAGTGATGTTGAACACTTTTCCACATGTTTATTGACCATTTGTAGTCACTCTTTGTGAAGTGTCCGTTCATGAATGTCTTTTGTCCATTTTGTACTTTAGTTTTCTGTCTTTTTACACTTGATTTGTAGGTATTCCTTACCTATCCTGAGTTACAAGTCTTTTAAATAATTTCTGTCTTCCTGTAACTTGGTCTTCTCACTTACAATATGTCTTATGATAAGCTGAAATTCTTAATTTTAATGCAGTCAAATTTATCAGTCATTTCTAATATGGGTATTACTTTTCATATCTTATTCAAGAAATCATTCTCTTGAACACAAGGTCATGAAAATCTCTTCTATTTTCTTCTAAAATATGAGGTTGGACAATGAAGTTTACGAACTTGTTGCGATGATGTTGCTAACCTGTTTTGATATCAGAGGGATTATTCATGATGAATTTGTACCAAATGGACAAACAGTTAACCAAGTTTACTATTTGGAAGTGCTAAAAAGGCTGCATGAAAAAGTTAGACGACCTGAACTTTTTGCCAACAATTCATGGCTCTTGCATCACAACAATGCACCAGCTCACATGGCACTGTCTGTGAGGGACTTTTAGCCAGTAAACAAATAACTGTATTGGAATACCTTCCCCTACTCACCTGCTCTGGCCCCCAATGACTTCTTTCTTTACCCAAAGATAAAGGAAATATTCAAAGGAAGACATTTTGATGACATTCAGGATATCAAGGGTAATATGATAACATCTCTGATGGCCATTCCAGAAAAAGAGTTCCAAAATTGCTTTGAAGGGTGGACTGGGCACTGGCGTTTGTATATAGCTCCCCAAGGGGAGTACTTCGAAGGTGACCATATTCAGCAATGAGGTATATAACAGTTTTTCTAGGATGAGATCACGAACTTAATTGTCTGACCTTGTGTTTATAGTTTTGTCTTTAATCCCCCTAGAGTCAATTTTTACATATAATGTAAGTAAAGGTCCATCGGCTTTTTTTCCTCCATGAATACCCAATTGTCCATTACCATTTATTGAAAAATGATCCTTTGCCCACTAATCTGCAGTGCCAACTCTCATGCACCAAATCCACATATATGTATGTCTGTTTCTGAGTTTTGTTTTGTTTACCTATTCTTGAGCCAATACTATACTGTCTTAGTTACTATAGCTTTAAAATAAGGCTTGCTTTCTGACAGAGCTAATTCTCTCATTTTGTCTTTCTTCTTCAAGAGTGTTTTGCTCTTCTTTTCCCTTTGCATTTCCATGTACAATTTAAAATCAGCTGGTCAATCCCACAAAAATAACTTGTTGGAGATTTTGATTAGAATTATAAATACTTTTAGAACAGTATAGGAAGTGACACTTTTGCAATACTAAGTTTTCTCATTCATGAACATGGAATATCTCTTTCTTTGATGACTCTCAATAAGGATTTCTAGTATTCTTTATAGTAGTCTCACACATCTTTTGCTAGATTCATTCTTAGGAAATTGATGTTTTTATGCTGTTATAAATGGTATCTTTTAAACATTTTTGCATTCTAGTTTTTTATTGGTAGACTATAATGATCTTTGTATATTGGTTTTATATTCTGTTATTAATTCTAATGATTTAAATGCACTTTCTCTTTGTTTTTTTTATGTTCAAAATGATATCATAGGTTGTTTCCATATCTTGGCTATTGTGAATAATACTGCAATTAATATGCGAGTGCAGGTATCTCTTAGAGATAAAGTTCATTTCCTTTGTCTATATGTTCAATAGGGGGATTGCCTGATGATATGGTAGTTCTGTTTTGAATTTGTTGAGAAATACTCCATACATAGTGGATGTCTGAATTTACATTTCCACCAACAGTGCATAATGGGGGTCTGTGCTTTGACTTTTATCTAGCTTACCCACAAATGCACCACAACTGCAATTTAGATTTACAGCTTTTACTTTATGCTGGCAAATGCCCTTGGGACAAAGCAATTTTGAATGTTGGGCTTATCTCTCTGGGTTCTGTCTTTTCCTAGATGTTGTCCTAGGAATTCCTTACTATTTTGTTTGTTCTTAATACATTTAATAGAATGTTTCATTTTAACATACTATCCAGTTTTCAAAATGGTTCTCAAAAGGAAAATTGTTCTGTTGTAATGGTATTCATCTATTAATAGTATTTTAAAACATTTTTTTCAGCAGTGGAAATATTTTTTTCAAATGAAATGTTAGGTAGATTAATGATATATAAAACGCACAAAAAAGACAGCCATGCTTAAAATTATGCAGGATTCCATGAACCATCCATCTTTCCCAGGAGCCATTTTTCTTCTGTGATCATGCTTCATGCTTCATGCTTCATGCTTCATGCTTCCTGTTTGGCTCCTGAATGGTGCATATTTCTTTGGTACCTTTATACCCCAACTTCCACTTACTGGCATTAACCAGGGCCTCTCAGAGGTCCTGATATATTAAAATATAAACAAGAAATTGAAACGGGAATCCCAAATATTATGATTTATTGAAATTGCTTATCTAACAAATTAATACTGGTAAAAATGTCAATTGTTAATTCCCCTCCTAAACACAAGGCCTGAGTTTAATGCTCCCCATCCACATTGATACGTCCTGTCTTAACTTTTGATCACTTACCGTATGTTTTTGCTGGTATGAACCCTGCTCATTGCCCATTGCCTTCAGAAAGATAGACTTACCTTGCCAGCCATATGGCTCTTCCTGTCCTTCCTTCCTTCCTTCCTTCCTTCCTTCCTTCCTTCCTTCCTTCCTTCCTTCCTTCTTTCCTTCCTTCCTTCCAGTAAATTGTTAATTTTTGCCATTGGTATCACAAACTAGTTTTAAACCATTAAAGTATTCTAATTCTTCTCAGGCTCTGCTCTAAAACAACTGGTGAATACAAATTTTTAAACGATGATGAGTTGGCCAATTGAAACTCTCTTCCTGAGTGATGAAGGAGGGCAGAGAGTGGCGGGGAAGAAAGTACATGTGCAGTAGATGGCTAGGACTTATTTTCAATTATGTGAACTCAGAGGTAGACGTACCAGACAGTCTGCTTTATTAAGTGCGTGTGCACTATGCTTTTTGCTTCCCCAGTTGAGTGGAACCCAGGTAGATGTGTAGGGGTCTTCAACAACCCATCAGAACATAACTTATTCATGTTTTTTTCTCCCTCACAAGCCATTTAGGGAGAAGAAAACCTTGGTTTATTTTTCCTCTAAGTGAGGAAGATGGAAAATGAAACAAACCAATATCTGAAATCCAGTCACTAAAATGATGACTTAGAGTTTTGCAGACAGTCCAAGCCTTTGCATGGATTTGAGAACTCGGCTGTGGAGTTAAGGCTGAGGGGTAAGCCAGTGTATCTGCAATCATCTCATATAGAGAAAACAGCATTTCTCAGCCCGACTTTTTTATGCTAGTGACCCACCAGCAAAGAAATAGTCAAGCTTGACTTTCAAAGCTTGTATGATGAAAGAAACATATTTCATTTGTCTAAATATAACATCATATTAAATGTGCTTTTACAAAACATGGTTCCTTTTCCTCCACCCCAACACTGTTGCCTTCTACCATTCACCCTCTTCTTGAGGATCACTGAACAACACAATTCTACTGACCTATTCACGATACGATGAATTCACAGCCAATTCTGGCAAAGGTTCTCAGGGTTTTCTCCACAGGAAGTCCAACAGGAATCTTTGCAATGCTAAGTAAAGTAGGTGAAGGTTTGGTATTTATTTAAAAATGTAATACACATAGACTGGCTCAACTTTCTTGATGAGACACTTTTTAAAATTGTCACTCTGACATAAATTAAGTTGTTTGAGATATTTGAGATTCAGATGTGCTATTAGTATCATTGTGATTTTTGACTGAACAAAATCTTTCGTTTAGCTCTCTCCAAGCCTTAAAAAGAAGCTTCCAGTGTTTGCATGATGTCTAGTGGCTAGAGAAATAGATCATTATCACATGTGGGAACAGGATGCAAAGAGGCAAATTTTTCCCAAGTTAAGAAACAAGCCCAAACCAAGAATTCTTCACAATTCCTTGGTGCCTAATATAGTGCTGGGTGTGTAGGTGATAATTAGTCAATATGTTTAGATGAATAACTGAAGTTGCCTGTACAGACATACATATTTGAGGGATAGAGTTGCTGCTTTGGGGGAAGATGTTGGATGAGGGAGAAGACATAAAGAGGAAGGAGGAATAAAACAGATCTTGATTTTCAATGTCATATCTGCCTCTTATTATGTGACCTTGGAAAAATTATTTTCTGAGCCTCAATTGTGTCATATGTAAAATAGGAATTATAATTCCTTGCAGCATTATTATTTATAAGAATTAGAAATGGTGTACATAAAGTGCTTAGCACATACTTGTTTCTCATTAAGTGGTAGCTGTTATTATTATCAGTAATAAAAGAACAACAATGTTAACTTCAGAATTCTTTTATTTAGGAAAAGCTTCCCTGAGCTAATTCCTTCTAAATCCCTGTAGCAGAATCTGGCTTTACCCCAAGTTCCTGAAACATGTAGCCTTGGCGTGAACTCTGCACCCAGTCCCTTTTCTGTAATCCCTGTAGACCCCAAGTTCAGCTGACCCCAAAGTGCCTTAGTCAGAAGGGAATTAATGGGACATTTGGTCCAAAACTTTGAATAGAGATCTTCCAAGGACAGAACATTCTGGAACCCATAGTGTTTTGTATCTTCTCACAGTGGCTGAGGTCAAAGCAAAGCTAGAAAGAAAGTTGTCTAAGGAAAACCCGGAGCCCCAAAAGGCTAGGAGCCTTTTATTTGAATTTGTTGTATTATAAATAGTATGTATTGGCATCATATTTATATTCCTTTTGACAATATAAAGGAATATAAATTGGCTGGTCTTATTAGCAGTCAAGTTCATTTGAAAAACAACTTTTAGCGGTTGAAAAGTAATTCTTTTGAAAAACTCACATTAGTGATTTTAGTATTACTTTTTAATGTGATTAATTTCAAGTGAAAGCAGTTGTCCCATTTTAAATTTGATCATCTTATTTCCAAATATGATTTTTTAAAAACATTGAGAGCCATATAATAGGTAAAAGTATCTTCTATTAAATTCCCTGAGGGGATGTTTTCTTAAGGTACCTTGGTTAGGGGGCAAGTAACTTTCTTTTATTCATCTTTGGATCAATAGAACCTATTTAATGTAGTGACTGACATACAAAAGGTAGTAAATAAATGTTTATTGAATAAATGGAAGTGTAAACTAATGAAGATATACTCGTACACAGCATGAAGTGGTGGAAAGAACCCTCCACAAAAAACCAGAAGACCTCCGTTTTGGCTTTGGCTCTATCACTGATTTTCTCTGTGACCTAGACAAGTGACTTAACCTCTCGGAGGCAGACTCTTCCAACTGGGAGGCAAAGCAAGTATTAACTTATGGAGTTGTTTTGCTTAACTCACAAGACTGGTATGGGGTGCACAGGAGATGATGACTATGCTTTGTAAGCCATAATGCATGGTGCAAATGATGATAAAAAATATATAGAACTCCGCTGTTTCTTAAGTTCTTAACTGAGATGCCTACTAGCTTTGGGGAAGCCAACCTAGTTGGGAATAGCTAATATTCTCACTTAGGTCATGCTGTATAATCACATAAAAGACAGTAATAATATTAATAGTGATTATCATTTATTGAGCAATTATTATAAGCTACATCTTATACTAGACATGGAACATTATTTTTAATCTTCATAATAGCCCAGTCCAGTAAAACAGGAATTATTATTATCTTTATTTTACAAAGAAGAAAATGGGGGCTCAAGTCACATCTACCACTTGGTCTGTCTGACTCCAAAATTTGTACTCTTCCTCTATGCCATAATGGCCTTCACAAAAAATTTTAACAGGTTTTGAACTCCACTGTGATACAAGTTCTGCGACAAAGAAGATTTCGTTGAATCCTCACCACTACCAGCGAGGTAGGGTATTATTATTATTACCATCCCCAGTTAACAAATGACAAAACGGAGGCACAGGAGGCTAGGCAACCAGATCTGTCTGATTCCAAAGCACAACTGTGTTTACTACACAATACTAGAATTTGTGGTACACTTTTTGTGTGTGTGTAAGATTATGTAGAAACAGTGGGATATACCTAACTCTGCACTGTCTGCAAAGACAAGAACTTAGTCGTAATGTATAAGATTCCTCCCCTAGCAGGTGACATTTTTATTTATAGAAAGAAGTTAAGGAATGGCATAGGTTCCAGGGGCAACATTTCTGTACAAGGCAGAAAAGGACTTAAAGGTAATGGCAATGGAATTTGTGGATGACGCCTGCCTTCCATATTTTGTAACTGTCTTTCTGATTCAGGGAAATGTCTGTGTTTCGAGTTTTATTACCCCAGTAGCCACAGAGTTCCCCCCCAGACTTCAGGGCAGCTAGGAGGCTGGCATGGCACCTATGTGCTGCCAATTGCAGGCTCCCAGGCAAGCCTCCTTTTGGAGGGGAGGGAACACAGCAACGAATGGGCTTGGTGTGAATAAGATTCTTTTCCTTTTTGCTTCAGTGTGTCTGGCATTCTGTGGAAGCAGCAGCAGAAGCTGCAATTCTAAATGCAGAAGCGGCTTTGGTGCTGGTGGAAACAACAGTGACGGGCCCTGAGGTGACAGGAATTTAGTGCCATTCCTGCCTTTTAAGTGCTCAGATTTTTTTCATCTTGGTCTTGGATATTGCTGCTCGAAGCGTGACTTTGATCTGCTCCTCTAACACCCCAAATCTTTTGTTAATAAAATAAAATGCAAAACACTCGCCTCCTGATTAAACTAGCCAGGGTGGATTCTGTTTCTGGGAAATAAAACCGTGCCAGATCTGTAGTCGTGAGGTTCATGAAGGGGGAAGTCTCGGCCACCCCCGCAGACTTCTGCCTTAAGTATGCTCTGAGCAGGGTGTCAGATCTGTCCTCTCCACGGTCTGTGCACCAAGTAAGGGGGACCCATACCCTGTATTTCTGAGTGCTTCTGATGATGTGGTAGGCCAGATCCTGCTTTTGAGAAGAATTTTCAGGAATGCTATGAGGGCATTGACATCACTGATAGAAATCAACTATGGTGGGAGTATTTATATCACAGAAATGGGTAAAGACTGTAAATCAGGCCTCCCTCATCTCCTAGTAGGGTAAACACTTACCTGTCCATCACTGTCCCGACAGCTTGTAATTGTATAATTTTTGCTGCAGGATACCTTGTGAACTGTTCCACTAAGCCTCATCCAATGTCGATAGCTTTCTAAGCCTTACTAGGAATTGATCTCAAATCAGAAAACACGCTCTGCAAACTTTACCAATGTTGTTTCCTAAACCTAGAAATCCCTTTGATTGTTCTTCCGTCTGGCGAACTTCAGGATCCAGAAGAAATGTCACCTTCTTTGGGCCTTAAGAGAGATGCCCCAGACAGAATCAATGACTCTGTCTTCTGAGCACCCACCAGCACTGGGTGCAGGAATGCACTCATCTCATTATTGTTCTTTTTTTAAACATTTACACAATGCTTACACATGTCAGGCTGTATCCTAGTGCCTTAGATAAAGTAACTCACCAAACCCTGATACTACCAACTAGGTAAGTACAATTATGCCCATTTTATATGTGAGAAAACGTAAGCACAGAAAGTTTAAGTAACTTGTCACAAGTCTTAGAACCTCTGTAGTCTGGCTTAGAGTCTGTGCTCTAAACACACTTATTTCCACACCTGCCTCCCTGTAGATTGTGAAGGTTTCTTCTTTGTCATTTTATTGTTGTGTGTTTTTGAGGGCAAGGTCTGGATCTTACTCATTTTGGGGCCTACATTTCCAAGTACTGTGCATATCTGCCAAGCACTCAAACCCAGATGCATTAGAGGAGGGGATGCACCAGTACTTCTCGGCAGCCACCTCCTCCTTTTGAAAATTCTTACATAGAAGCACAATTCATAAGACAGATAGGAGTGGAGCTGCTCTGCAAGAAAGATGGCCTCCTTGGACTTCCCCATACTCCTTGAGGAGCCCCTTAGGCATCTCTATAGATCCTCAGGCTCTGACAACACCATATCGCTCGCTGAATACGTGAGTTAAGGGCCAAGAAAAAAAGGATAGAGGAGATGCTTCCTGGGATGGCCTCAAAGAAACCATTCTGTCCGTTGCTTGTATATTTGCTTCAATTCTCCACCTGGTTATCATCATGGGGACATGGCCACATGTCCTGCTTTGAAAGCTTGTTTCCATCTCCCATCACATCTTTTTGTCTGGCAGAAGCTTCCTGGGATTGTGGACGATGAAGTCATGCTAGACTCCAGTGGTGGGCACGTGGGAGAGTGTGTACATGTGTCAAGGCGAGGAGGTCCCACCTTACCAGGCACCTCTCTGTGTATCATATAGTTTCTTTGTTTATAGTGCAGGGCCAGAGCAATGTCTGCTATATAGGAAGCTGTGGAAAAGAGCCTATACTCCAGAATACACCAAGCACAGGTGGAACATGCTTCAGGACAACTAGTGATAAACACAGGAGCAAAGTTCTGGCCAGTTTGGTCTGTAATTAGGCAAAGCTCTTTCCTGCTTCCACTGCTGGGATGTCTCTAGGAAACAATGGTTGCCTTCCATGGCCATGTCCGGGGCAGTCTCTGTTCTTCCTGCACAGCCCTAGGGTGCAGACTATGAAGGAGACCAGGGTGAACACAGCCTGTAGAGTGCTCAGTTCATTGTTTAGGCCCAGTCATAACAACCACATGGCACTGCCGAGGCCTTGCCATGCCCTGAAGGCTTGGGTCCCGTTCTTATCTGATAAGATCTCTGACTAAAGCCAGGCTGAAGTGACATGGCCTGCTTAGTAACCCTCAATATCTTCTTACGGAGTGTCTGACTCAGAACTCACAGACAGGATGTGATCTCAGCACCTTGCATAGCTTCATGCACATAGGCACGCTCGCTTGTTTCCTCCACTTTTGATTGGAATGGGAAGAAATACTAAACACACATATTTGCATGAGATCAAGAGGAATTTCTTGGGAAGAATCTTGAAGAGATTTTTGGGGAACTCCAGAGGATTGCTTTTTCTTCCTGACTTTTTGCCCTATAGTTCATCGTTTTACCCAGGAGTGATACCCAGTAGGTACCTGGCTGGTCTCCCTACCTTCAGTCTCTCAACTCCTCATCATCTTCACAGAGATACAGAGACACTGTATCTAAGCACTACTTCATCACGTCCAGCTCTTTCTGTCAAGCCAAGTCTTTTCTTCCCCATCCGTTCTGGTCAACAAAGTTGTCCATTAACTTGCCTGCATTCCCGTCTTCCCTACCCCTTATTATTCCTTCCTTCGGCTCCTCTGCTGCCAGCTGGTGAGTTCCTTTGTAGTTTATCCCATATATCCTACTAGTTTCTCCAAGCTAGAGTTGAAGTTTATCCTTCCTGGAAATTCCTGTGTGCTCCACAAAGACCTTCCTGAAAATACCACTACCATCACCATCATCATCACCATCATCATCGTCATCTATTTAGCAATGTCTAAATAGATCAGGCACCGTACTAAGGATTTACATGAATTATTCCATTTAATCCCCATGATGATTCTGAGATAGGTACTATTATTATCTTCACTTTACAAATGAGAAAACCAAGGATCAAAGAGATCGAGTGATTTGTCAAAGGCCTCAACTGTATTTAGCTTCTACTCCATCAGGGATTTGAACCTAAATTTGTCTGATATCAAAGTCAGTGCTTTTAATCGTAATAATATACAGTCTCCCTAACCAACCCCATGCTGCTTATTTTCTTATGTGAATTTCATTAGAGTTTACGTATGTAGTTTAGGATCTATTGTTGGGCATTTGGGTATTGGAGACAAGGAGAATTTTTGTTTGAGATCAGATGGTCTAACACCTTTTCTTAAAAAAATAATTTTTTGAGTAGTTGAGAAAATTGTAGAGGGGCAAAAAGGTTTATCTAAAAGTCTGAAAAAGGTTAACAGAAGAACCAGAACCTGGTCCCCGATTTCCTGACTCATGCACGTCCAGTGCTTGTTCTGGTATAGCACATGTCATCTCTGTGTAGTCTTGCAAATTTGTTCTCCAGCTACATCAAAGTTGTATATCTTCTCTGCTCAATTATAGTATTAGTTTTTAAAGGATAGAAACCATATTTAGTACTTTAAAAATGTGTTTCCAGTCTTAAGTAAGATGTAAAACTAAGTGTTAAAGGAAAGCAAGCGAGCAAGCTAGTTGGCATAGAAGGGATGCAAATGTTTACATGGTGGTCACTGAATGGAAAATGCAAAAGATAGTAAGCACTCAGTAAGTACTTTTCATATGAATGAGTAGATGAATGAAATGGTGTCAGGAAGGCTAGAGTTGAATTTGAGCTAGGGGGTATTTCCGGGAATATGGATAAAGATTTGCAACAAAGGAAAAACACCCAGCTTTGAATGCTGCTGACAAGCTGGTCTTTAAAGAAAATTACAGCACATGTGTATGAAGAGATGAGTCATTGGAGAAGAGTTATTGAACCTGACAGGCATAGTTAAGAGAACAGTCGCGGTCTCTGTCTGCTCAACGGATATGCTAAACATCTGCTTGGCATCATGAAGACCATCTCTGACTACTGACCAGTGGGATGTGCCGCTGCGTGAAACGGTGGCCTCTTGTGGTTGGCATCATTCATCTAAGGGCTCTGAAAAATGTGATTACGGCAGTGGGTAAAGTGCCAGGTATTTCACGGAGACTTGTGTACAGTATTATCTAGCTCAGTGCTTTTCAAACTTTAATGAGCATATAAATCACTTGAGCAACTTTTTAAAAGGCTTAGTCTAATATAATAGGTCTTGGGTGGAGCCTAAATGCTGTATTTCTAATAAGCTACCATGTGACACAGATGCTGCTGGTCTGAGTAACCATACTTTGAGTAACAAAGGTCTAGATGATCCATGGGAAAACACTAGAGAATGCAACAACTGAAAGTACCACTCTGTTCACTTAGCATTCTCTTCTGATCAAGGATCCCTACTCCATGGTCCAGCTTTCTGGCAATGGGCTCGTCTTCCAGTTGGTTGATTATGATCCTTCCCTGAGGACTAATTGGTTTCAGCGTCATGGAGTTATCATGGGAACACAAATCAAGGAAGCATCAAAACTCATTCTTCCTAGAGATTTACACCTAAAGTCCACACAAGGAAGACCTAAGTTACCTAGAGATTTATGTTTATGTCTAAGGCCCAGCACATAGTAGGTCATCCAGAAAAACCAAATGAATGAACAGAGGATAAGAGAGGTGGCTGTAATCAAAGAATCTACAGTCATAGGGCACTTACGAAAGTTTACTTTACTTTAGATGAAGAACTAAACCAAAAAAGTCAAATAAACAAAAATAGATGTTTGAAAGACAATACCTTAACTCTTAGGCATATTACTTATAGAAGAATTCTAAGTCTTCACTCAGAACCTATTTGCGCTTTTTAGTTTTTATATAAAAGAGTGAAATAGTTTAGCATCAAGATAAACAGTGACACGATACCTCACCTTTTGTAAGATTTTATAGTCTGCAATTCACTTAAAAATAGCTTTATTAAGATATAATTTAGGTATCACAAAATTAAATTTTAAAGGTACTATTTGTACTTCTTTTACAACCTACTTTACAAAGCTTGGTTGTCTATGGCAGATGAGAAAAGGTAAGTTAAAGGGCTTTAGAGAGAACAAGAGACAGACATAGGCAGGTGAGGGAAAGGACAGTGCTCGTGATAAGACACAAGACAAAAATAATATAATAAGAAGCACAGAGAAGTACTGAGAAATACCAGTAATCTAGAACTATTTGGTTCAGTGGAAACCCCTTTCTAATAAGCTTCAAAATATCCCAAGAGGATAAATGTACAGAGCCCAGTCTAGTAATGGATGTCCAGGAAGATGTCCTTGAGTTGTCAAGGAAAGGCTAAGTTATACTCAACATACTCTGCTTAAAAAGTCAGAGATAACTGTGATCCGTTAACACATTTTCATTACAACGGCTAATAGTATGTTTTAAAAAGTTTTGGGCGCCTGAAGAAATAAGTCCTCAGCTCTCTCCACAATGACTCAGTTCATGGGGATTCCAGAAAGTCGATGTTTTACAGTCTGAGCTGAAAGACGTGACCAAAGGGCAGCCACACGCACTTGGCCCCGCTGGCTCATGGGAGGAAGTCCTCATCAAATACCACATGTGTGAATGAGTGTGCCCAGGCTTCCGTGCCATGTCTTTCTCCCATAGGCAACACCCTACCTTTCCCCTTTTGGACCCTGCTGTCTCCTGAGATACTCCTGACTATAAAGCTTAAGTCTTTCTGAGTGGGAATCAGAATGGTTCTGCTTCTAAGATGCAAAGTGAACACCAGAAGGTTTTCTGTCAAATTTTCCTTTGGTTTAAAAATCTGAAACTCATTTGCTATTCTGACCCTTTTCCAGCTGCAACGGGGTACAAATACATGGATACACAACACGAGAGCACTTTTATTTTTGATTGTGTAATACATTTTCTAGTCTCTTTCTCGGAGTGCCCACACTCTTGCACTATTAGGCAAGTTACTTTCTGAATGTTAGTTTCTTCACCTGTAACATGGGGATGGTAATACCTGACCTGGGTACCTCACAGAATTAACATGAGGTCTATCAATAATTTTAAAAGGTGGATAAAATGTGTTGAGTGCTTACTATTTTTTTCAGGTACCATGTAAAGGGCTTTTCACATACTATCTCATTTAATCCTGACATTAATGCTTGGAAGTTAGTCGTTTTATTATCCCCATGTCACAGGTGAGGACACTTCAGCTTATAGAAGTGACTGTCCCAAGATCACCAAGGCTAAGAACTGGTGGAGCCTGAAGTTGAAGACACGCTGTCTGATTCCAGAAATTAAATGGGATAATGCCTATGAAAGTGTGTTGGAAGCTGTGAAGGTTTCAGAAACATAGGAGATTAATACTATGTCTGGGATTATTTTGTAGGACCACATTAGAGTCCACTTCCTACCTTCATCTTCCTAACTTCGCCTTCCGGGCTGGCCCCCTTCCCAGACCACAATGGACTTTAGGATCCTCACAGCTTCTTATGTTGCTTTTCCTGACAGTACTGGACCATGGGCATTTTTGACTACAGGATCTTGGAGGTCACTGCTACGATCTGAGTCTTTGACATCACTGGTATTTGATATATCGCTACTATCCTCACTGAGGAGAAATGCTTCCCCCAAATCTTTGGTGAGGAAGCATCCAAACTCTTTTCACTTTTATTTCATGTCAGTGGGAATTGCAGCCACTTTGCTTCTGGGATTCAAACGACTTGGACGACACCTCGCGCAGATCCCCAGTGGCTGCTGTTTTTCTCTTTTCTTCTCTGTGCACCATCTCAGATGGAAAAACTGTTGCCTGGCATGAAGTATGCTGCCCTCTGAGACAGGAAGTCTAATGCCTGACACTCAGGTAGGAAGCATCATGCTGATGGGGCCTTCTCAGGGCTGTTTGAATAGTTTCAGGATTCGTGAATATTTCATTTCATTTCTGGACTGCCCCTTTAATGAAAAATGTCTTCCTTGGGTGAGCTTACTCTACACAAGGTAAAAAACCCTCAGCCTTAAGTTTCTTCCTGGATACTTCCTGCTTCTTTCCAAAGAGCAATTCTAGTCACCTTTGCTCTGGCGTGTGACTCGGTCTAAGAGTCCCTCAGGTTTATCCAAATTTATCCAGCTTGTAATATAAGTGACTTTTTTTCCTACTGTATTTCACATAGCCACAGTGTTGACAGTCAAATGTTGTGCTTTTGATTCCTCTTTTAGCCCTTTTTGACTTCCACCAATCGAAACATCTAATGATACCAATCTTTTATCAGCCATCACCATGGAAGCCTGTGACACAGAGAATCTTCCTGACTGTCAATGCTGATTCCTCGTGTAACACCATCCTGCTAGGGTGCCATCAGCTCTACCCCTGTACCATTTCCGTTTCCACCCCATCGCTCAAAATTCTGTTCTGTCCTGCTTTTGATTTGATACATTTGTTTTTCAGTAGAAGGTTAGAAAGAGCTGATGGTGAGCACACAGCTGGAACCAAAGAAGAAAACAAGACACCCAGATGATAGCATTACTTTTATTCTAATCAATAATTCATTTTGAACGAGAATGTTTGAGGAAATTGAGACTCGGCCTGACAGAGCTCTTCACAAACAAAAGAAAATGAGCAGAAGTCTAAAACAAAATACAATTTGGGACATGGACCAAACAAAATGAAAACATCCTGCAGAGTGAGAAAGTCTGTGTAAACGTCTTTATGTTTCAATAGGATTGCTTTTGCAAAATGCAAGGGCATGACTTATATTTTGTTTTGAAATGTATCTGTTACCTAAACGCCGTAATTGTGGTTTTTGACTTGCCCTCGTATGAGTGAAAGTACCCTAAAATCGTACATAATTTTAATGCTGCAGTTTAATGGAAGACAAAGGCTCAAGGCACTGTATCACAGCAAATAAAATGCGCAGCAAGGGAGATTGTTACCTATACAGATGAGGACAGGTCCCATTGTCCTCTGGAGAAAGCCACCAGGATCAAGAATTTCAGGAATGATTAACTGGATTCAAATGTCCAGGGTGTTCATAAATGAGAATGCTTGGGCCCCTTCCCTCCAAATGTACCTTTTGTTCCCCACCAGGCCTATTTCCTGCTTTTTCTGCTCTCTCTCCCTCTCTCTCATGCCCTTATTTTAGTCCCTTCATGTTCAGATGGGCTCATATTTACTTGCTAAACCGTGGCCTTTTTCATGTTCCTCCCATGGCAGGTGAACAACTTAGCGTTCCCCATGGTCGCTCCCAGGTGAGCCCGTCCACCAGGTTCCTCACAGAAGAGCCCACGGCCCATTCCTAGTTTACCACCTTCACTCCTGTGCCCTCTGCCATCATGGCTGAAGCCTCATCTGCTCTCTGGAGTCTGAGAGCCCTGAGGTCTGAGGACTTGCTTCGAGTTCCTCCTATTCAAACCACCTCAGCTGGATACCTAAATCTTCCCTGCTCGTCTTTGCTGTGGAGATTCATTCCCTTCATTATCCCTGATTTTTTTTTTTTTTTTTTTTTTTTTTTAATTTAGAAGGCTTTGCCAGAACTATCGGCAGGTTTTCTTACTCTGCTTCCTCTCTCTATGTCCTTCTGATTGTGTGTGTGTGTGTGTGTGTGTGTGTGTGTGACTCTCAAAGTCCCACACATGCACAAACCTTATTTTATATGAAATATCTGCTATAAAGTAGTATTGTCACTTTTTAGTAAATTAAAAAAAAAAATTCTGTGAATATGGAAAGGGACCCCAACATGGATTGGACTTAAGCCCCCTTCTTTTCCTCTTCTAAGTGCTCTCTTTCATTACAGCTATTAATAATCTGTAGTTTTTAGAGCCGCCACCTCCACCCCACTATGCAGTGTAGACTCTGCCCTGGCCCTGGGCCAAATCAAAGTCCTTTCTGCAAAGCAAACACAGACGAACTTTCACAGCAGGAGAGATGAATTTAAGAAATTAATTAATTATGCTTCTATTGACGTTTCTACTTTCAAGGATAAACATTTCTTTAATTATGGCCTCTTGAGAAAGTATTTGCTAAGAAAAGCTCCTGTTTATGAAATAAAAGGTGAACAAGTCACAAAAACCAATATTCTCCTACTGATGACCATAAGAATGGCAGGATGACAGGCAGTGTTATTTAGGAACACAAAACAAAAATTAAAAAAATTTCATTTGGAAGTAAATACATATATTAAAGTAGTTACTTGTTTTTCCCTACTACGGGTGTGCCAGAGTTTAATCTCAAGTGTGTTTTACACACATACCTGAACACAAACACTCATGTGTCAATCCTCTTTGTGGCAACTGGATTCACTGGTCTTGGGTTCTCTCTATAGGACCACTAGTTGGCAATTTAGTTTGGGAGTGAGGATTGTAGTGTTTTCCTCCATGGAAAAAGAGATTTTACATAAAAGATTGGATGTTCTAAGTTTTAAATTGTCTTTGCTAGGAGTGTCACACTTCTGACAGTTGGGATGACTTTAAAGAACTTTGGAAAGACTGCCAGAAATATATTTTTAGTCACATTCATCATGAATATTCCCATACCTAGAAATAGGTTTGAAACAAAGAAAAGTTTTTGCCATGAAGTGACCTCAGTGACACTCATGTTTTATTCTTGACCAAGTTTGTCTTCTTTGTACATATATGACTTTTATCTTGGCCTTGACTTTTCTTTGTATCTAGGTTTAGCTGTTGGCTCTGCAGAACCTAATGATAATTTAGCCAATTTTTAGTCTATTTCGTTTTTGTATATTTAGGAACTGCTAAGAAAACAGCCCATTCATAACAAGTTCTGCCCACAAGATTATATTTAATTTGCCACTTCTTCTCTCTATATAAAGTGATGTCTAAAGGTGTCATAGTTCACCCTAGTGACTTGCCTTTTCAAAGTTCAATTTGACAAATGAATCTATTTTTTTTAATACAAAAGCAGCCCAAAACAGAAAATCAATAGCACAGTGCTATTGTTTGCAGTCCTATCATTTTAGAAGTGATTGAACAGATATTGTTCAAATCGAGGTTGTTTGATATGTTGCCTGCCTAGAATCTTCTTTCAGTCATTACTGATGTTTTGGGGCCTTATAAAGTTATGATCAAAATAATGCTAGAGTTTTAGAAAAATATTTCACTGTATCTCTTACAGTACAAAAAAGTTTTTTTGCATTACAGATGATGGAACAAGAAAATTAGCAAAATGAAAATAAATAGATATATGGTTCCTAAATAGAAGATTATTGTACGGGAACATTCCTGTAGAATTTTATTTATTTATTTGTTTATTTATTTATTTATTTATTTTCATTGTCATGTTTTCTTTCTTTTTATTATTAGTTTCAGGTGTACAAAATAACACACTGAATAGCATTTTTAACTATCTCAGGAACGACTCAGGGTACTGTACTGAAGACCACAGTGATGAACAGCCTAGGTGTAGTTGCTCAGAATAAATAATGAATTTTGCCTGAGGTAGGGACCCTCTATCCCAACATTACTAAATTACATCTGTACAACATTAATTGTACAAGATGAGTAAAGTTTCTATGGTTGAGATGTAAATTCACAAACACACTAGCAGTCAGAAATCATGTAAAACTGGTTAACCCAATATTTCTGAAAACAATCTACTCTCCCTGTTTTCCCATATCATATTTCTTGCTATACTATGGAAATAGAGTCCCATGGATCTCTCTTCTAGAAGTCCCGCAAACTGTATCACTACCTGGTTGTGATTATGAAGAGGGGTGTTTTAAGGCCAGACAACTTTCCTACAGTTTGATTCTTTTGATAAGTTTAATTCTTCTACTCTTTTCACATTTCTAATAAAAAAAATTTCTAACTGAAAAAAGGGGAAGAAAAGTTGAAGATGCCCTGATGTTATTAAAGAACTGTGGAATCTTCATCAATTCACTGAGCTCTCCATTTTCTCTTTTTTCAACAGTGAATTTAGAGGGCTGAACATGAGATTCTCTCCCTTCTCCAAGGATTCTCCCAGCTGCTGAGAAAGTACATCAGGTGTTGGGCAAGATGGACAGAGTTGGCAATTTAGTTTGGGAGTGAGGATTGTAGTACTTTCCTCCAGGGAAAAAGAGATTTTACATAAAAGATTGGATGTTCCCTGTGAGTCAGCAGGGTGGAGCTGTGGAGCTCACCAGACCAATCAGATTCAGATTTGGCCGGTGGGGGGAGGGCTCAACACAGGAAAGATGGTGGCAGCCTGCTGGCTTCGTGGGAAGAGGACTCCTCACAGGGAAAATGGCGACTTTTCTCTAGGCCTCTCTCTGAAGCTACACACCCCAGTCTGCTCCTTGTATGTCTTCAACACCTCCCGAGTTACTCTCTCTCCACCGGAGCCCAAGGTGAGTGCCTGTGAGTAAGAAGAGTTTGTATGTGGGCTGTTTAAGCGGACGTCTGTATTTCCCGCAGCTTTCTGTTCTACCTGGATGGTTGGAATCCCCACTGTTTTTCACAGTCAGATGTTGTTGGGGCTCCTCTTCCCTGCAGCAGTACTCTGGGCTGGGAAGGCTGGTGTGGGGTTGGGGTTCCTCACTCTCCCAGGAGGAACCTCCACAGCCGCAATATCCATTTTGATTCTCAATCTCCACACACAGCTTTGGGCCAGCCTGTTTTGCGTCTCTGCTCCTCCGACCAGTCTAGATGTGGCTCCTTTATAGCCTTTGTTTTAAAATTTCTTCAGATAGTACTCCAGGTTGATTGTTCTATAATTTAGTTGTAATTTTAATGTGTTCACGGAAGGAGGCTGGCACGGTGTTTATCTACTCCACCATCTTGGGTCTCCCTCCCAGGAGCAGTATTTCTTGGCCAGTGGCTGCTTGGGGCATTCGTGGTGCCTAAGCTGGGCAGGGTCTTCTGGCAAAATGGGAAGAATAGCGCTCTCATTCGTGTGACTTGCCTTTTCCAGAAAGTTTCCCAAGGCAGTATCATTTGGGCCCAGAGTGTCTCATAGTTCAGTGAAACCACTCTTTCAGTTTTCCCCTCTAGCCCTTCCTCTTCCTAAGCCTCAGACAAGCCTCAGGGCATGGGTAGGGAGAGATGCTAGATAATAAACTTCATTCTGCCTCACCATCTCTATACTCCTCCAAGGCCCAAGCCTTTGTTACTAGGTAAAACTTGATGTGTCTGCCTTCCTCCCTTTGGCTGAACTGCTTCCCAGAATGCTTTTCAGCCACTCTATCACCTCTCTTACCACCTTCAACCTGGGTGTGAACTTCTGTACCATTCTACCAGTGCCCCAGACAAGCCCTGTTCTTTTTGAACCCCAACAGTGAACAAGTTCTCTTACAACCAGTCTTACCAGTGCTCCAAACATACTCAGACCTTCCTTAACCCCCAGTAATAAATGTAGCATGACAAGATGATTGTCCTGCTATGGTGAACTTATTATTAAATATTATTCTATGTATCCTTGATTGTTTTCTTAAGCTAAAATTCCTCAAAGAAAATTTCTGGGTCCAAAGTTATGAACATTTTTAGGGATTTTGATACATGTTGCTGCATTTTGCCTGATATACAGAGGGGGGCCCAGGCTTACTTTAGCATCAAAAGCGTAGAGAGGGGGCGGCCAGATGACTCAGTTGGTTACAGCGTGAGCTCTTAACAAGAAGGTTGCCGGTTTGATTTCCACATGTGTCAGTAAACTGTGCCCGCCCTCCAACTAGATTAAAAACAACGGCTTGAGCTTGAAGCTGAGCCGCCAGTGGGCGACCAGTTGGCTCAGTGGTTAGAGTGAGGTGCTCATACCACCAAGGTCTGCGGTTCAAGTCTCACATGGACCAGTGAGAACCACATGGTCCAGTGAGAAGCAATGGCTGAGCCACCAGTGGGCGGCTGGTTGGCTCAGTGGTTACAGTGCAGTGCTCCTCACAACAACAAGGTCGTAGGTTCAAGCCCCACATGGACCAGTGAGCTGCACCCTCCACAACTAGATTGAAAACAACGACTTGACTTGGAGTTGAGCTGCGCCATCCACAACTAGATTGAAAAAACAACGACTTGACATTCTGTAAAAACACACTGTTCCTCAGTATTCCCCCATTTAAAAAAAAAATTAAAGAGTGTAGAGAATGGGGGCCCTGTTTTGTTTTGAGCAAGAGGGCATCTAGTGCAAAAATGTCAACATCAGGCTTCTCTTTGGTGAAGTAACTCAATCATCAAAATGAACAGCTCCCAAGAGCTCAAGGTTATTGGGAAAAAAGTCACAAATAAGTCTCTTATTTTTTCTCCTTCCCATTGAACCTGCTACCCTCCCAGTGCTCACACAGTTTCACAGGGCTTCAGTACAACCAGGCGGGAGGGCTGTTCTCTGACTACCTGGGAAAGATGGTTTCATAGTTATTGGAGCTGGGCACACTCTGAGGAGCAGAGTTATTGTTCTTTTAATCAGTCTGGCATCATAGGAGAGGGCTGCTGAAGAATTCCTGCATGTCTCATCAGAAGATCAGGCCCTTTGGATTACTTCATCTTTCTCAAAGCATTTTCTATAAGTGCCCTCAGAAATAGCACACCTTGCCTGACTGAAGAGAAGTTTGGCTACAGCAGGCCCTCCTTGTTCTGGAAGTCCTGCCCACTATGGTGACCAACTGTAGCATGCAAGTCCCAAGCAAACTGGAACAGTTGGTTGTCGTGTTCCCAAATCAGTGCAGGGCCTAAAATTCCCACCTTTGGGACACTAACAAGTTAGACAATCAGGAGAAAGGTAGTGAGTCTGGAGGCTCTGGTTCAAAAGTGGTGAAAAGAATTTTGAGCTGGGAACCAAAAGCCTTGAGTTGAGTTCTTCCCTTCCTCTTGTTAGGAGCTCTGAGATCTTGGGGAGTTAACGCTCCTCCCTGTGTTTTATTTTTCTCACCTGGAAAACCTGAGTAGTAAACTTGCCCTGCCTACCTCCCAGAATAGCTGCAAGGATCAAAGGTGATATTGCCTAAGAAAGCACTTTGTAAACAGTAAGAACGTGGTCGGCGTAACGTGGTTTAATTGTACTAAGGCATTTGTGGTCAATGACATGTGAGTCTCAGTGGTGATTTATTCTATTTATTCTGAATTTCATTTCTCAGCATCACATTTAGTTCAGGATAAATAAACACAACTGTCAAATGCCATAGACTGTGACTGAAGCAGAATCTGAGAAGGGGAGAAGAGGTGAGTTGCTAGCAGAGCTGGGGTGAGCCTCAGAGAGCAGCTACGATGCCATTCTATGAAAAGGCAGCATCATTACTGCTACAGGCACCTCCACTTCTGTGGGTCTTCTCCCTCTGCTGTCTCAAAGGAGAAAGGATGAGTTTAGAGTGAAGGTAGACTAAAGATTAATTTAATTCTGTCAGTCATGGAACAAGCTTTTCCAAAAAGCAATCAGTAAATGACTCAAGAATGGCAAAAAGGAGATGGGTTGCCTTTTCCCCTTCTCTTCTTTCTTTTTTCCAATGTGTAAGAGCCCAATTTAGTGAATTGGGGCTTTAGTGGGATGTGTTTTAAATGAGACACTTTGTGGAACACAAAACATGATGGGCCATGTGAATTGCTTTTTGTGTTCAGAGTTTTGGGTGCCTACATTTGCCTGACTGCAGTCTACTACTTGAGAGAGAGGAATAGAATGGAAAATGCTGTAGGCACCACAGAGGGCCCATTATCTCAGAATAATTCTTCCTTTTTAGAAAGTCACCGCAGCAAGGCTGGGGGCAGAGAACAGATGTGGCTCCTAGTCAAGAATACGTAGAACCCAAACCAGAAATCCAACTGTGGGAATAGCTGACATCCAGGACGAAAGGCCATCGTTGGCCTGCTTCTTACTGAGCCATAGTGTCTAGCCCTTCGAAATGCAAATGCTGTTGTTTGCAGCACAAAAGCACTGATTTTCCTGTCAACAGAGCTTGTACTATTAAAATAGCATGTCTTGTGTGTAGTGGCCGCACATTCTTTCCATTTTTTTTTTCGGTGTGAGTCAGAGTGCAGATTCTCAACAAGGCCGAAAAGAAAGAAAGCCATCTAATTTACATGGGCACAGAGTATCCACATCTGGATAGAGTTAGAGTGAGCGGGAATTACTTGCAGCATTTAAATATAGGCGTGCAGAGCTTCTTTCTCTTGACCATATGAGGCATTCACATACAATTCCATGAAAGCAAAATCTAAAAGTCTATTTCTTATTAAAAGGGACTGTTACTAGTATGATTCAGCCATTACAGGAACTGACCCAAACCTCAAGACTGACAATAAGTGGCACAAGGCCACCAGACACTCACCACCCTTCAGATACCCAGAGTTACACATCACTGTTGGAGGCACGCTAGAACACACCATGTCTGTGCCAGGATGCTGGCAGGATCTGAGATCTGTCCCACTTGGAACTTCCAAGCATGGTGGTGAGCTGCAGATGCCGGGAAAACCAGATGGAAATCGTGGATAGTGTCAGGCCCCACGCTGGATGGATCTTGTGCATATTAATGTTAGCACTGACAGACATGTTTTCAGTTCAAATAAAATGTGGAGGAAGAGAATATGAATAGCAGATACCCAGGCATGAAATGACAATATAAATAGATAGTATAAGTGCTAGGAAGACAAGGGGAAATATAAATGGCTGCTGTCTGAAGATGGAAACTCATCAATACCTAATTACTGGCATCTAAGGAAAAACTATATGGGTTTTACAACTGCGCAGATACCTTCATTGGCGTGTGGATGTGGTAATATTAAAGACCTTAGTGAGGAAACTGGTAGACAAATATAGAAAATTACATTGTTGCAGGGCTAACAAGGCAGAAAATACATATCACTTTATGGACTTATTCTCAAAATGCACAAAGTATTAAGACAATCCTCGGTTCTATGGATTTACTAAATCCTAGTTTCTCCATGTTAGATTGCTGTCAGGTGACATCTAGTAGAATTCTAGGCATCCAGACTTGACTTCTGTATCCTTCCGTGGGTCCCCTGATAGTCTTCTGAAGCAGCATGATAGTATTATTGTCCTTACAGTTAACTACATCAAAATTCCTTTTAGAGAGAGTGTCTATATTTAGGAGAAGTCCCGGAAAAGCTGTTAGTGATAAAAATGAGACTCTGAAGGCATGAGTTAACAGGGTTAAAGGAAACCGGAGAGACAAACTTGTTCTACATTGGATATGGGCTAAACAATGGGAGCAAGTAGTGAGAGAGGAGAGTAGAGAAGGTGAGGAACAAGAGTAGATGATGAGAGTGGAAAAGGTCCCAGTACTATGGTTGTTGCGTGGCAGGAAGATAGGAACAGAAGTGTTGACTATTTAATTTGAAGTTGATTTTATTGTTGTGATGCAAGTCTTGCCTCCCCAAAGCCATGGTTTCAGTAAAGTCCATCTCTACAAATGCAAATTTTCTGAGTGAGTGAATTTGGGGAGATCAAGGAACTGATTGGGTTTGATACTGCATTACCTGAGGAAACAGGAATTTGGAGGCAGAGGGTATGGTAAAGGCTGTTAGTTAAGGCCTAATATCCATTCTTTCTCTTTCCTATCATAAAAAACAAACAAACGAACCAAAAGCCCTGCTGAGTTTTAGCTGGGAACATTGTTTTCCAGGTGGGCTACATTTTTAAGTCTTTTCTGAAGTTATGTGGGAATATGTGACTTAGATGGCTAATGGATGTAGTGGAAATGATATGTATCACTTCTAGGTTGTGCTTTTACAAAGAAAGAACATGTACTTCCCTGACTCTTTCCCTATTTTTGCTGGCTAGTAAATGATGGAGGAGCTGGAGCAGCCATGCTGGACCCTAAGATGAGAATCACGTGTTAAGTAGGATAGAGCTGCCCTACCAGTCCTGACTTGTCAATGTTTAGTCTATTATATGAGAGAAAAATCCAATCTGAAATGTCGTAAATTGCAAAAGCACTATTATTTTATATAACCTCAAGAAGAAAAGCACATATAGCCAATTAACACGTGACACAATACTGAGATGCTGTTCGTTATAAAACACATTCCCATGCCAGAATTTTTTAAAAATGAAAAATTTGTACTTTAAAATCATTGAAATAGAATAAATTTGTCTTGTTAAAGCCACTGCACTTTGGGTTTTGTTGTGGTAGTAGCTTATGCTATATTTTACCTAACATAGAATTTGCTATCAGAAGTGGGGTGCTCCCAAAACAAAACCAAAAATAAGTGGATTAGTGGTTGCATAGCAGGAGTCAAAGAGAAACACTGCAAACTGGAAATCTGGTGATTCTTGTTATGCCACGACACAATATTTGAAAAAATTGCCTGTAATGAAACCTCAGAAGACAAAATGCCTGGTGCTAGATCCAGGAACTTTAGTGAAACTGGTTAAGAAAACTCAGAATGTTGATTTGTTCTAAAAATATCTCGCCACTTTTTGATTGATGACCTCTGGCTAATCACAAAAACGACTCATATTCTAAAGGGACACCTTTAGCAGCTGATAATATTATATATAGCTTCAAGACCCCCCAGTCACTTCCCAGTAAGACTTCTGGTCCAGATAGTGGGAGCTAATTCAGAAGCAAAAATCAGATTAAGGGTGTTGCCTTCCCACTCAAACTATTGTTTCAGATGATACCAAGGGAGCTACAATAATGAGAGAGAGAGAGACAGACAGACAGACAGACAGACAGACAAGATAGATATGGGTGGAGCACAAAGATGAGTAAATATAAAATCAGTTTTAAAAAAACCACACAACTCTGGATGAGCTCTTTAGCTGTAGTTACATATAGATGGAATCAACTGGAACCACATAGCCAGAAGCCTGTAATTCTTTCATCCCTAAAACAACCCTAATCCCCCAAATATGCCCCAAGCAGGAAGTACATTATAAAAGTTGTGCAGCTCCCAAGGAAGGCCTGCTGTACAACACTCACTTCAGATGTGAAAAGTGAGAATAATGGAGAAGGAAGAATTTCTCAGTGGGCAGAAGCAGGATCAAATCAAAGACATTTATTCAGTCAGGAGAGGAGAACTTGGTGATTGCTATGGACAAGTAAGTGACTGCTGCGTTTTTCCATCTTCTCTTTTCCTAATGGGAGTTATAAATTTCAGTTGATTTGTCTCTACTCCATCACTTAATATAGAGAGTATGTTTATATGTGAAAGAGGCAGATAGCATTCTACTAGACCCTGAGAGGCTGCATCTGGATGAGGGAAAAGACAGTTTCTCTTTGGAGAGCCTAGACTTGGAGCTCTCCAGATAGGACATTGGGCTGAATTCCTCAGGGATGGGGCAAGTATTGTTCCCACCTATTGGTGGGGAAAAAGGGTGTAAATGGATATTTGAGTAGCTGGAGAAGGGGACGGTGGCACAAACTGCTGGTTGGCCTCCATCATTCATTCTTTCCTTGCTTTACTGATAGAAGTTTGTTTCTGTAGTTAGATCTAGACAGCCCAGAAAATGACTCCAATTTTAAGCCTCTTTTGAAGCGAGTTGTGCAATGTGATAAGTTCTAGGCAATGAAATGTGAGCAGACATGATGTGTGCCACTTCTGCATTGTGCCTTTATAAGGCGTGAGCTCTGCATGTCATTTTCCTCTTCCTGCTGTCAGGAATGCATGTGTGGTGGCAGGAGCTGGACCAATCACCTTGAACTCAGGCACGTATGTTGAAAATGACAGAATAATTTTGCCTTCCCTATTCTGGCAACCTCTGGACCATTACACGAGAAAGAATAAACTTTTATCTATCTTTGTTTAAGCCACTGCTGTTTTGAGTCCCTTTATTATAGCAGCTTGGTCTGGACTCTAAATAATATAAGTGGTAACCAAAAGCATGCCCAAACCACAAATTCACAAAAATCTTGTGGAGGGCTTATGCATTAGGGATTCAAGTCAAATCTTATCTATAACTCAAAGGGCAGATGAGGAGAAAAGATAAGATTTAGATCTCCTGTCGGCCTTCCATTTCCCAGAACAGACCAGAAAACCTTGACAGGAAATGGAAATGCTAATATTGTCACAGCATCAGAGAGCTGGCAAGGAGGACATCTGAACCTCACTCTCTGCCTAAAGATGTGGGTGATTTTTATATGCCAAGTGTCGTCAGGCCCCTTTCTGACACTATTGCTTATATAAAACCAACACTTTACTTCTGTCAGGGAGAGGAAGAAAGGCAAAACACATCTTTTTTCCCCCTTAACAGAAAAATTTATGCAATAGTTTTTAAACAATGAGAAATGCGAAAGATATTTTATTTCTAAATTTGTCAGTCACTGAACTAAACTGAGAAAGTTCTGTTATGGGTTTTTTGAAAGATCTTATACAAAACAGTAATTAATATTTTTTGGGATTCTTGGAGCAATCTTTCTGTGTAAGTCACTGGGATGCTCTAGCCACAAGTAAAATGGAAACTACCTTGTTTTGCTGCCTCTGGCCGGGCTCTATCAGAAGATTTGCTAAGGGCAACTGAAATAGTCTGAGCATATGGGCATTAAATAAATGCTAATCTGATTGCATATTTCCCCATTCTAGTCACAGAAGCATGGATGTTTTACATCCAAATGAGTCTTGACCAATCACCTGATTCTCGTTTTAGATTCAAGGAAAAGTGAAGTGACTTGATGGTTAGGGGCGCAATGAGACTGGAGCGTGGTCTCCCCACTTCCAGCCACTGTTCCTCCTCACTTGCTGAGTTTAGAACTCTCACTGCATTTGTGCCCGGAGAGGCTCACTCCATGTAGGACTCCCACTGGGAATTTCAGCAGCTTGCTTAGAGAGCTCTGGGCTCAAGTTTTGCAATACCCACCCCTCCGTGTTAGACGAAACCTCCACTCTTGAAGGTAGGTAGCTGTCCATGCATTGAACGATCAATTGCAAGTTGGGTGCTATTTATTGCAGGTGCTGAGGCTAGAGCAGCAAGAAAACAGTCACAAATCTCTGCCCTCCTGTAACTTACATAACAGTAAACACAATAAATAGATATAAAATGCAGTACAAGAAAAGAACACAGGTAAGGAGGATGGGGTACCACCCTGGGGTTGGTGGTGTGGTCTTAAATTGGGTGATCAGGATGGGCTGAAGTTATTATTACTGGGAAACTCTGAAGGAAGAATGGGCCGTGCAGATATTTCAGTAAGGAATCACCTGGTCAAGGGAAAAGCCAGTTTAGAGGACTTGAGGCAGGAGAGTGCCTGGCTAGTTAGTAGAACTTCAGCTGCCTGCACTCTTTGTAAGTGGTCATGATTCTCTTAAAGAATCTCTCCCTCTCTCCCTCTCTCCCTCTCTCCCTCTCTCCCTCTCTCCCTCTCTCCCTCTCTCCCTCTCTCCCTCTCTCCCTCTCTCCCTCTCTCCCTCTCTCCCTCTCCTCTCCTCTCCTCTTCTCTTCTCTCTAAAATGGTCGATAATATCCTAAATAGAACTTCTTTCTTCTTTACATGGTGCTCTTACAAGTGCTATTAGTAGCATATACCAGATCATGTTCCAACTGCTTTATATGTTTAATTCATTCAAACCTCACAACAGTCCCAGGATGTTATTATTATATTCATTTTACAAATTAGGGCACACCGAGGTTAAGTAACTGGCCCCTGGTAACATAGGTAGTAAAGGTCAGAGACAAGATTTGAATCCAAGGATTTTGTTACCCCAGGACTTTAGTAGGAGAACCACACTTTTTAACCATAATGCTATAAGATGTCCACCCATCTGCTCCTTGTAGGACAGAGTATGCAGTCTCGTTGTAGGTAGGAGGTCAAGGTCTTTGCTAGGTTTTCGAAGAATTAAGCTCAGATTCGGTGACTGATTCTAAGTCTCATCCCCAGGGTGGAAGTGGATCTTCCATAAACAGGAATGGTTGCTGAAGGGGAAAAAAAACTTTCTGTTTTCTTTAGAACCAAACATCCAAGTTACATGGGAATGCACCACATGATTTTTGTGAATTGAAGTCAATTTGGCACTAACAGAAATAACCTTAGGAACAAAGTTTGTATACAGTATGTTCTTACGGAAACCACAGTTAGAATGTAGAGTAAACTGTTAAAGATAGACCCTTCTTTCTGGAGTTGCATTAGCTGTCTTTGGGTGGAGACAGCAAATTGTTTCGTTTATAAGCTTTGTACATCAAAAGCTAGATCTGCTTATACTTTAAAACCAAGAGGAGGAGAAAGACTTATTTTTAGCTATCTGAAATTTAAACCAAACTCAACATTGACATACGGATGTTTCAGGCTGCACCATGTCAGAAAATTTCTCAGAGATGACATTAAACAACAATATACTATTGCAGCTGTAGAAAGTCAGTTGGTTTCTACCAATTCTCTGTTGGTTTAGTGGCTACTGGGCCACTGTGCTAAAGAGATTTGATTTCTCAGGGTTAGGACAGGCTTCCTGGGATTGGGGTTGTCATGTGGGAACTGAGTTCTGTCCCTTGAGAATGAGACTATCACTGTATCTAGGAGAAACAGTTTAGTATTTTGGGTGGGTCAATTGGCTGGCCAAAGGGTTATCTATTGCATTCAACTTTAAGAGAAAGTTTTAATATTTAAGTTTTATGTGGGTGTGTGTTGTAGATAATATACTTAATCATTTAGGCAAGTTCAAAAATATATATTAGTCTAAAAACATTCACCAGTAATCCCCGACCTTAAATAATGATTCAGCATTTTGGGGTAGACCTTTCCACCTAGATAGATATATAAATATTGAATAGATATAGAGGTAGATATCGATATTTAGAGATATCAAACTATAGCTTATTTTTACTCTGTAAGAAATGGGATGAGACTATCCATGCTATTGGGTGTCTTTTTTTAAAAAAATTATTTTAATGTTTTTCAATGTGGTATTTCACTTAGCGTTTTTCCATGCCATTAAATATTTCCCACACCATTAGTTTTATTTATATTCTGTTTAAGTCCATGAATGTTCCATGTTTTATTCCACCGATACCCTATTGTGGTAGACCCCCCCACCCCCACAAATGAACATGCCCTAATCTTTGGAATCTATGGCTGTTAAGTTATATGACTAAAGGCATTTTACAGATGAAATTTAAGTTACCAACTTTCAGATAGGAAAGATATCCTGGATTATCAGCTGGGCCCTATATAATCACATGGAACCTTCACAGTGCAAGAGTGAGGCAGAATCACAGGTCACAGAGATGTGATGTGAGAAGGACTGGCTCCACTGTAGTTGGCTTTGAAGATGGCGGATGGGGGCCATGAACCAAGAAATGCAGGTGGTCTCTAGAATTTGGGAATGGCCCTCAGAAAATGGGGAACTTAGTGCTACTACTGCAAGGAAACAGGGACCTATGCACAGCTATAACCTCCATAAAGGAATGCAGCCCTGGTGACACCTGGCTTTTAACTCAGTGAGACTCAAAGCAGAGAGCCAGTCAAGCCCACTAGATCTACCAAACTGTGCTAAATACATTGGTGTTATTTCCGCCACTGAGTCTGTTGTAATGTGTTATAACAGCAATAGAAAACCAATGCATCGATGGTTGCATTCCTAGGTAATTTTCGATTTTTTACTAAGGAAATAGTGCTACAGTGAACATGCTAGTAGCTAAACCTTGATGTAGCTAAATCAAATATCTTATCCTTGATTATTTCTTTATAAGTTCATTAAACGGGAACTACTGGGTAAGTAGCATGGAAAAATTTCAGACTTTTGATGTGCAGTACGTTGTGAAATTTAAAGAGCATACTCTTCTGATTTGGAGCGGGGCAAAGGGGTAAAGGAAGGCCACCATTCCTTTCTTTCCATTATTGGTTCTAGCTATCGGTTTCCATAGTGTGTACAGTATCTCTCCCCTCTTCTTAGCTGGCCCTAGCATCCTTTACATTTTCTGTGTAGATTGAAATAATTGCTGCATGAGTGGAATAATGGCCAACTTGACTGCTTGAGAAGATCTCTATGGTGAAGCTGCTCCCTAAAATTTGGAGCGTTAGTCAAAGTGCATCAGACCAAGCTTTGGAATCAAAATGGAATTTGTTTTACTCTTCAAATACCATTTATGCTGGCATTAGGGAAGGATGGGGGGTAGGTCAAATATCCATTACTGGGCAAACAACTCGATGCATGTTTATTTTATGGGATTGTCTCCATACATATTAGTCAGAGGTGGTCAAGGCTAACTGTGTCTTTCATGAACCTCAAGAATAGCTGTGCTCAAATACATTCAACCACATCAGAACTCAGAATTGTTGATTGGGAGGCTGCTAATGTGGATGAAGGATTTTGGAAAAAAATCTCACCCCAGGTGACCGGATGTACCTCAGCTATATTCCCAGCTCAAAGCCAGCACTCATCTTTCATGCTTAGGATGGCTTAAAGTTTAAAACAACATTTGGTTTCAGATAGCATATTTAACATTTGGAAAGTTTATTCTTTTCTGGAGCCACATACTGATCATACTTTAAAAAAAAATTCAAAACGCATGTGAATGAAACTTTAGGACTACTGAGCTATATTCTTATCTGAAGTAATAAGCAATAAAGTAGCCACATTAAGAAATTTTACTTTACCAAAGAACCCATTCCAATATTCTTTTAAATACTGAAAGTCTCTGGGGAATCTAACATCACACTTAATTAAAATTAGAATTATATATAAGTAGTGTACAATGGGGGTAGTTTCTCTCTCTCTCTCTCTGGTTTTAAGTTCCCATAATGTAGAACAAGTATTGCTTTTGACAAACCAGAAACTCATTCCTGACAAGAATCATCATCAACAGTGAACCTGTTTTTAAAAATTGGAACTCTGGTCACTGACCTTGGAAATGCTATCATTAGCAAGTTCAGTTGTGGAAAGGCAGCCCAGAATAGTGGAAAGAGCATAGACTTGAATTTGGACAGATTGGCTTTGAATCCTATTTCTCTGACACTTACTAGTTATGTTTATTGGGGGCATTTTCTTTAAATTTCTTGAACTTCAGTTTACTCCTCTGTAATATTTACCTTGCAGAGTGTTTATACCTCCTAGCACACTACTTGACACAGATTTGGTGTTCAGAGAAAAAGGTACATATTAGTTGTCTGTTACTCCATGATATTATTTAGATGCAGGGAGCCAAATCCATATTTCCCTTTGGAAGTAAACCATGATAGCACGTAGAAAAAAAAGCACAAGTAAATAAATTAATTAATAAAGAAATATAAGGCTATTCTTTACTTCACCTCACCTTACATTCTTGTCAGATAATGTGTGAAGTTGCTCTAGTTGAATTAATATATCAGACAAATCAAGATTTCTTTCTCACTTTCATATGCCTTAGGGAGATTTAGAGAATTTACATGTTTGTATATGAATACTCTCAAACATATGACTTTCCCATAAATATATAACCTTAATGCCTTTAATAAAGTTTCTTCTCTGTGAAAGAGAATTTTTAGTTGGATATTTGAAATTAGAGAGTCATTAGAACCCAAATGGCATTGCCCTGTTAAAAAACTTCAGTGATATCCAATATTTTGCAGCAAAAATCCACATCACTTATATCATTGATCTTACTTCATTACTTTCCTACCATACTTTTCATGATTCCAATAAGATATTTTTTTATTGGTCTAAAATTGGTCTACACAATATCTGGATGCATGAATGATATAATAGACATATCTTATTTTGTCTTTTCAATAGTAAACAGCCAGTTATGTTTGGCCCCAGTCCCTGGATCTATGGTAAACATGTAAACCAGGCTTGCCCAACCAGTGTATTTTATCCTCCTGACCACAGGGATTGGTTCAGGGACGGGCAAGTAATCCAAGATGGTCCAATCCAAGGCAATCCTGAGATTTTTGATGGATCAACTGGAAAGAAATCATATTTTTCAGTGCTCTACGGGCTGTAAAGAGGAATGAGCCTGAAAAGAGGAATGAGCCTGAAAAGAGGAATGAGCCTCCAGCCAGTGTCAGCATTTTTTGCAACCAACATGTTGAGAATCTTCTTGAATGTACAGTCAATACAGAAAAAGGTGGAACTAAGGGATAAAGACAGAGTTCTGAGGATGGCATTTTAAGTCCTTCAAGATGGGCCCCTGTACTTTTCAGTGTGCCAATAAACTCCTTATTTTAAGTCAGTTTGAGTTAGATGTTTGCCCAACCAACACAAATGCTTTCCTGTTTGAGCTCATGTTTTTTATTTTTCAAATACTCTCTCTTCTTCTTTATTCACTTAAAAGCTACCATTACTTGACGGCCTTGTTTCAGTTCCAGATCCTTGATGATGTCCTATTCAATTACCCAGACACTGGGACACTTCCTGTAACCCACTGACAGTTAGCACATGTTTCCTTGAGCAGTCATGTAGCTTTCGGAGTCTGTATTCTGCTTTCTGATCTTTCTAGTGTCTTGCATATTCTTCAATGGGTGTTCACTGGGAAGACAGTAGAATAGTCAGTATGTGTCTCTTAAACTTGCTTGCTCAGTCATGATGGAGGACAAAGAGAGATCCTTTTCTTTGCCAAATGCCTGAGAAAGAATACTCTAGAGTTTAGCCACCAAGGGTTTCTACACATTCATAAGAAACTTTATTGTATCTGTGAATTTAGACCACTGAGTTAAGATGATCCATCTTTTTAGGTAAATAAGTCACCTAAGCAATAGCCCAAAAAGATTGCTTAGACACTTGAAGGTAAACTATAATGTTCTTATTATTTATTAATGTTATGCTAAGCTAATCTAGTGATACATGAGTTCAAATAGTAATCCGTAATGTATCCTAGTTCATCTCCAAAGCTCAGCAAACTGGAATGCTTTGTTGCAACCATACACCTGCCTCTGTGGTCCTGAGGTACTCTAGGTCTTAGATATGCAGGTAGCAATTTGGCTACCAAGGTACCAATGCTCAGAGGCTATGGACAAGAGGAGTCAGAGTGTTTTCAGTAATACCACGTTCTTCTTGCATTGCAGCCCTGTCCTTGTTCAGACTTGAGCCTATCAAGATAAAGGAGTAACTAGGTTTTAAAAATCTCCCATTGCTCTGCCTTTCCATTAGCATCAGTTAATCAGAGATATAGTCACCGAAGCCAAGGTTACATAACAGATCCCTTTCTCCTATTCTATTCTATTCTATTCTATTCTATTCTATTCTATTCTATTCTATTCTATTCTATTCTATTCATTTAATTCTATCTCTTTCTCTTTCTTATCACTTACACTAGATTAGGTTTGGTCTCATTTAGAACATTGCCCCCTTAACTGGTCTTTCTTTCCTTTATATATATTTTTTATCCACTCTTCATACTGCAAATGTTATTTTGTTAAAACATGGATGAAATATATACCATCTCTGTCTCAAAGCTTCTAAAGAATCTCCATCTTTTACTTAACACATTCCATGGTCTTTAATATCTTTCATGATGTGATTCCTATTTACCTTTCACTACTCATTTGGTCAATTTTATCATGTAAGGACATAGCATAAATTGAGTGTTGTTTTCTTCACACAGTGGACACATTTCTTTGACCAAGCCCTATAAATCAATCAAATATTTTGATATCTATGCTATCCTAGATATTTCAAGGCCTATTACGTGGTGAGGAGTTAGAGAAAAAAAACAATGTCACACTTAAGCTAAAAAAGAAAGGTAATTAAAAAAAATACAGTATTAAACCTGTATCATTGGGCTACAAAAAACAATACAAATTTAATCAATATCCTCTGAAATAAAACATTACCAAGTGCACTGAAAAACATTGCCAAAAATTATCTCCTGATCTTGACTTTACTAATTTGAATGGAAAAGTCTTTTCTCACCAAGGGTCTGTTGACATTTCCAGGAAGAAGGTCCCCAAACTCTTCTTTCCTGGAAAGTATTGCTCAACTCTGCATTTCTAGTGTAACAAAAAAGCCCAGAGGTTATGTGCGAAGACCAGAGGAGATAAGGAAAGTCACAATTTGAGGAATCCCAAAGAAAATAAATAAAATTAAATCAGCTGTTAAAATGAAATAAGAACATTTTTTCATCTTGGTTGGAAAACACAGAGGCAGAAGATTTAAGCAGTTTTGCAATAAACTCATAACTTTTTAATAAACAAGCAGAGACTAGGAAGTTAAGTAAGTGACTTGGGAGGCTGGGGCTGTGTTAGAAGACCATTCTTGTTTCATGTGTCTTAATAGAATAGTAAGAGTAAAATCTGCTAATCCCATTTTTTTAAACTGTCAGGATGGCGTTAACATCTCCCATAAATGATATACTCATATATATAGCACATAAATGCATAGCCAACTACTCATGTCTCACTGTTAAATTCACACAACACCCTCCCTTTCCTCAAAGAACATGTATTTTACACATGTCATCTCTGCTCTTCTCTCGCCTCTCTGTGGAAACCCAGAGGAAAAATGTTGAGTGACTCAGTCAAGGTCACAGTGTGATGAAAGTGCTTGGGAGCTGGAAAGGAACCCAAGACACCCCATCCGGTGCCATACGCCTGAGTTCACACTGCTGGGTAAAGCGCACTGCAATTGTGTGCGTGTTTAAGTGATATATCAGTGCTAAATGGTAACACATGTAACTCTTCCCACTTAGGATATGTTCTTGGCTAACTCTGTTGGAAAATATTATATGGCGATTTCTCCTTCTCCATGGTAAAAAAAAAAAAAAAAAAATTTCTTTTCTTTCTTTCTTTCTTTTTTTTTTTTTGTTGTTGAGTAAGGTTTAAACAAAAAAGAACAGGTTCTGAGGCCTGGAATATTCCTACCTCCATTTTTCTAAGAAAGTCAGTGACTCCAGCAACTTCACTTTACTGAGTCTGATAAGCAAAATTGCACAGTTCAGGTATTCTTTCTAGAGGGAATCATCAAATGAACGTACGAAAACCATATCCTGCAATAAAAAATAATGTTACGGAGCAAACTCTGCATGGAAAAAACAAAACCCTTTTTACAGCATCACACACTCAGGTCTCATAAGTACTTAACCAGGAAGTCTCCAGGCTGAGAAATGTGTAGGCACCACAGGAGTTACAGTCAGCCTGCACACCGAAGTCCCATCCTTCTGCAGGCTGAGAAACACTGAGGTCTGCCAAGAAGGCTCTTCAAAAAAGACAGGACTCTCATAAAGGTAAAGAGACTCCTGAGTAATATGTTGTGGGTATGAACTAATCAGTTCCTAGCATTCATGAAGACATTAATCAGAGTCTAATAAACAAAAAAAGGGGCTGGAGAAAACCTCCTGAGGAGAAATTCTCCTAGATACATTTCGATGGAGGTAGATTAGGGTCATATGGTAGGACAGACATTTACTCCTCACTGACTATCCATATGCTCCTCACATCTCTCAGCTCCCTTGCAGGTAGGTGGCCAATGGGCTGAAGCATTTAAAAGCTGATGCAGTACCTCGAGCCTTCTCTTGTGCAGCCATGGTGACCTTAAAACTATGTGTTCCAGGTTTCATATCTATTTGATGTAGTGAAATTGAGTCCTTAAGCTGCCCTGAAGGACACCTGCACAGGCAGAAATCTTGTAGGATTAAGAAATAAGCCTTTCTGTGTTAAGCCATTGAGATTTAGGGAAGTATCTGTTATCACAGCACAATTTAGCTTATTCTGCCTAACACATACAGGACCAAGATAACTCTTGTCATAAGGGAACTTGACTAATTATGACTAAATCTCACTTTTTTCTGATTCAGCTTGTTTTCTCACTTTTCTCACTCACAGGGTTATATTTGTAAAATCTTGGTCAATCTTTTCACATGGACAATAAGACCATGCATTTGCTATTACATTTGCATAAAAACAAGCACACAACCTTGCACCATTGACCCAGAAATATTGGTGTGCCTCTATTGGACACATGCCTTGCTCTTTACTTGAAAAGAAATCCTCAACTGTTTCTCTATCTTAAAGTCTTTTAAAATGCACCTCAATTTACTTGACATTCAGTGAATTTCACTCTTTCTTTTTGATAAACTATTCATTCATGGTATCTTAGAAAACATCCCTTCTCACCATGGAAGCATTAAGGGTACTGTTTTACTAAGCTATTAACACAACATTTCTGATGTCAGATGTATTCTCTTATAAAAGCTATTTTTAAAAAAATTAGACTTTAAAAGCCGAGTATTATGTCATAGGTGTTTGTCAAACAGAGATTGTGGCTGTGTAGCATTTCCCTTTGGACCAAACCCCAAAAGCACTAGAGCTACAAGGATACACTGTATAAAAGGTCCAGATAATGCAATCAGGGGCTGAAGTCTCACATAATTACAGTTCAAACACTAATTTGTATGTCTTTGGGGGTTTATTTCAAAATGAATTATTTAGCTTTTTAAAAAGCCAGCTCCAATTTTTAGAAAATGCACAGTAGACACAGTTATTACTATGATCACCAATTGAACAATATGAGTTAGTAGAATCTTTTAGAACTCCTTGTTCATTTGACCATTATTTTGCTAGTTAAAATGATCACATTATTGGAATCTCTTCTTAAATCCTCTGTGAAAGCTCTGTACCTTTTCCAGGTGCCAAGGTCTTACATTTAAATTTGAGTAAACCCCTAAAATGATGTTGATTGAAACATTCCTTTGCTGGTAGTCAACAAATGGAGTTCTAGTTCCTACACTGAATGTTTGATTGTGATCAATTGATGATCTGGAATTTAGTTTCATCATCTCAAAAGTTTTCTTAGAGTACATCAAGTTCTAACATTCTAAACTTTCATGATATTGATGTATGTTTTAAGGACACAAAGAGAACCACCTGTTTGTATACACATATCTATCTAGATAAATGTGTGTGTATAGATAGATAAATAAAAGTATACACACTTAACATTTCAGATATGACTTTAAAAGCGCTTAAGGGATGCTAACATTTGAATATCATTTTTCTAGGTTATTAATTTTATAATTATTCACAATTTTTTCCTATTGTGATTTTGAAGTGTCAATAACATCCTTTCACTCTATGTATTTTAGGTTGAGCAACAAAGCAGAGTAACAATTTAGATCTCCACAGGATATAGTAATAATTGTGCCATATAAAAAACTTGTGATGAGATTATGAAGATTAATAAACAGAAACCTCATTTAAATTGGAGTTGGGAGGGCCTGTAGGGGGAGTTTCATACCCTATTAGTAATCACCAATTACCCCAAACAAGAAGAGATTATTTTCCATCTCCAACAGAAAGATGTTTTTCTACTTTACTATTCTAGCAGGAAGGAGGATCTTCTCCTTGCCAAGCAACCACTTAACCAATGAAAGACTGTTAAACAACTCAGCCAATCAAAAACCAGTACACTTCAAACCCCCAGTTTACTCCAATGGACTCTTTCTTTATAACAGCTACTCTGAACTCCTCTTTTCCTATCATTTGTTCTCTGGATTTGTATGTGTTTTGCCATTAGACTGCAAGTCCAAAATTACAATTCTTTTTTGGTCCTGAATAAACCCATTTTGCTGGAGAAATTACTGGCTGTCTATTTGTTTAAGGTCAACAATATTTAACCTGAAACTATGAAAATTACTCTCCAAGGACGATAAAATATATTGGAAGGGAGAAAGAAAGGAAGGTGTATGTTTCCTTTAGGCTGGATGAGAAGCTTCATGATGTTGGGGACTGATTCTTGGTCTATTCTCCATACATTCATGGAGCCCTGCATTGTGTCTGGTGCATAGTAGGCAGTCAATAAATATTTGTTGACTTCATGACAATTTTATAGTGATTGACTGGAACAAAAGCTTTGACATTTAAACAATGAATGATTGACATTTTATTTATTTATTTATTTATTATTTTTTTATTTCTGTTTTGTTCATTTATTTTGTTCTTTAGATTCCATATATTAATACAAGCAAAATCACATTGGATCCGTCTTTCACTGTCTAACATACTCCATTCAGCAAAATACCCTCCAGGTCCATTCATGCCATGGAAGATGACAAGACTCCATTCCCTTCCCTGGCTGAGCAATATTCCACTGTATATATGTACCATCACCTCTTTATTTATTTTTCAATGGATACCAAGAGTGTTTAATCCATTTACATTGAAAGTAATTGTTGATTGATATGAAGCTATTGGCTATTGTCATTTAATTATTCATATATATATTTTTTTCTGTCTTAAAGAAATCCTTCTAACATTCCTTGTAATACTGGTTTGGTGGTGATGAACTTCTTTAGTTTTTTCTTGTCTAGGAAGCTTTTTATCTGCCCTTCAATTTTAAATGATAGCCTTGCTTGGTATAATAGCTATGGTTGCTTTTCATCATATTGAATATTTCATGCCAGTCCCTCTGGCCTGCAAAGTTTCTGTTGAGAAATCAGCTGACAGTCTTATGAGAGCTCCCTTGTATGTAACTAACTGTTTTTCTTTTGCTGCTTTTAGGATTCTCTCTTTGCCTTTAACCATTGTCATTTTAATTATAATGTATCTTGATGTGGGCCTGTTTGGCTTCTATTTTGGGGGAACTCTCTGCATTTCCTGACCTTGTATGTCTATTTCCTTCACCAGGTTAAGAAAGTTTTCAGTTATTATTTCTTCAAATAGATTCTTAATCTCTTGCTTTCTCTCTTTTCCTTGTGGCACCCCTCTGGTGTGAATGCTGTTATGCTTGATGTTGTCCCAGAGGTCTCTTAAACTATCCTAATTTTTTTATTATTATTATTTTCTCTATTGGTGTCCCAATTGGGTGTTTTCTGCTACCTTGTGTTCCAAATCATTGATTTGATCCTCCGTTCCATCTAGTCTGCTGGTGATTCCTTCATTTCAGTTATTGTATTCTTCACTTCTGACTGGTTCTCTTTTTATGGTTTCTATATCTGTTTTTATGCTTGCTATCTCTTTGTTAAAGTTCTCACAAAGTTCCTTGAGCATCCTTATAACCATTGTTTTGAACTTTGTCTCTGGTAGGTTGCTTGTCTCCATTTTGTTTAGTTTTTTTTCTGGAGTTTTCTCCTCTTCTTTCATTTGGGATCTATTTCTTTGTTTCTTCATCTTTGCTGCCTTTCTGTTTGTTTCTGTATTTTAGGTAGGCCTGCTATGTCTCCCAGGATTGCTGAATGGCCTTATGTAGTAGGGGTCTTGTGGGGCCCAGTGGCACAGTCTCCTTGGTCACCTGAGCCAGGTGCTCCAGAAGGGTCCCTTGTGTGTGTTGTGTGTGCCCTCCTGTTATAGTTGAGCTTTGAATGCTGTTGGCATGTCAGTGGGTGGTACTGACCATCAGGCTGACTGGCTGTGGGGTGTGGCCACATCTACAGTTTATAAGCTGCTGTGTGGGGAGCTTACCCCATGGAGTGGGATTTGCCTCAATGTGTTCTTGTGCCTGTTAAGACCATCCTTTGTGTGTGCCACTTGTAGGGTTAATTGAGTGGTGCTCTGCTGTGGTCTGAAGCCAACCTCCAAGTATGTTGTTTCTGGGGCCTCTTGGGAGGGGCTTTGGTGCAGGCCCAGGTCAGCCACTGCCTGTGACCAACCAGGGACTACCTGGTAGGAGTGATCCATGGTTGGTCACTGCCTGTGCTATACCTGGTGGCATGTGGGAGAGGCCATGCTGCAAACTGAGGATAGCTGCAACCAGTACCAGGTCTGGGGTAGCTCTGCAAATGCCAGGACACTCCGAGGCCTGATGCCACCTGCTGGCTCCTGTAAGGTGCAGCCTCTGATAAAGCCTCCTTTGGTATATAAGTTGTGTTAGGCGTGTTCTCAATGAGTCAGCAGGTTTGAGCAGTGGAGCTCACCAGGCCAATCAGATTCAGATTTGGCCTATGGAGGCAGACTCAGCACAGGAAAGATGGTGTCCGCCCCACATGAGAAAAATGGGACTGTCCCTCCAGTTCTCGCCCCAAAGTTACACAGCTCAGTCTCTCCCTGTGTGTCTCCAACATCACCAGTCACCGTCCCTCTGCCAGAACCTAGGGTAAGTGCCTGTGCAGGCCCTTTAAGAGGATGTCTGGGTTTCCCACAGCCTTCCATCCCACCCAGATGGTCTAAATCCCCACTGTTTTTCACAGCCAGATGCTGTGGGGGCCCCTGTTCCCAGCACCAGTACTCTGCGCTGGGGCACCTGGTTTGGAGGGCTGGGGTCCCTCACTCCTTTGCGGGGAACCTCTGTGGCTGAGATGTCTCTCTTGATTTTCAACCACCCCATGTTGTGTGGGAACAGCCTATTTTGTGTCTCTTCCCCTCCTATCAGTCTCAAGATAACCTTTTATATCCTTAGTTATGAAACTTCTGTTGAGCTAGACTTCAGATGGTTCTCCAGGTTGATTTTTCTATAATTCAGTTGTACTTTTGACGTGTTCTTGGAATGAGGCAAGCACAGCATTCATCTACTCCTCCATCTTGGATCTCAGCAAGAACGATTGATTTTAAATTACTCTTATCTCTTAACAAATCTTTGACCAGACAAGCAATGCCGTAAAGCACTAGGGGATAGAAGTTTATGACATCTATGTTGTTCTCAGGGTGTAAGAAATGATTTTCTGTCCATCTTTGCACCTTTATCGGTGTCCCAATCGAGAGTGGTGGACATATTTAAAATATTGACTGACTACTGACTACCCCTTCAACGTCCCCTTCTCACCCTTCAAAACACCATAATCGAACCCGTGTCTCCTTTGGAAGGCCAGGGATAACTAATGATGGCAGGAAGTGTGATCATAAACAAGGGCAGAGGGATAAGGGCCTTTGCCCTGGAATCAGCCCTAAATTTAGGGTTCCAGCTCTTTGGGACTCTTTCTTCAAATTCTCTGACTTGTTGTGCTCTGGATCTTTCCTGCCTTTATCATCTTAGATACCTGTATGACTCCTTAAGATGTATTTGTCTCCCTAGATTTTCAACCCATCATCTGCTCTGATATAGAGGAACTATCTCAATCTTCTCAGACCTGGAGTTCTCATTCCCCATCTGTTCTGATTTTGGTGACCTGACTGAAACTTTGAGCCATGTCTGAATCCTTGGTTGTACTCCTCTGCTGCCTACACCCTGGCCTGACTCAAAGAGACAGAACAAACATAGGCAAATTAACTAGAGACCATGGCACAGAAAGGGCAGTTCTGTGAGGATTACAGAGATTAGGGAAGATTTTTCAGAGAAGGTGGGATTTAATTGGTGGATTTTGGTTGAAATGTTTCATGAGCCCACATGCAGTAAATAGAATTTCTTTAGTACGCTATGATATTGAGGCTTTTCATTAATTTATGCCAACCTTTCTAGTTTCCATATATTATAAGATCTTTCTGTTTTTCTTATTGCTATAACCTCTTTGTGATTTGGGCATAGGATTCTGTCTGTGTCCTCCCCCTCCCACTTCCTCTCGCTCATGCACATATGTGCTTGCTTATTTTCTACTTTCTCAGATCATAGTTCATAGTCTGGAAAGCTCATCACAGAGTTGGGTTTCCTCTTGGGGAGCAATCTTGTCACTCATGTCTGCCATATTGTGTGCAGCCATCCATGCTACATACCGCCTCTCTTAGCAGTGTGGTCCAGGGTGGGTCTGGTCTAGAGCGAGGCAAGCTCCCAGGGCTGAGCAGCAAACCTGCCCTGGCTCTGCCTGGCCTGATTCAAGGCTTGGAAGGGGAGGCATAGAACTGTGCCAGGAACTTTCTCTAAGGGCTCCTGTTCTAAGACCTAGCCGGCCTGGCTCAGAGACAATGACGTGTGTGGGGGCAGGACATGTGCTCCTTTACCAGAAACTTTGGCAGCTCCTGCAGTTGCGGAAGTGGCTCCCTAGTCTTCCCACCCACATTGACCTTCAAAGGGGGCTCATCTCTCGCCTCACATTGACTCAGTGGCTTCCATCCTCTGACGAGTATTGTAGAGCGTGTCTACCTACTGTGGCAAATAGGAAAGTTTTGGAGGAATTAAGAAATTTTAGTCTGTCCTGTGCTCTGGAGTCTTAGTCCCAGGGAGTTCCATAAGATAAAGAGTATTTTGCTCTTAAGAAAAGTAGGCCAGATCTGTCGATTTTTCCCCCTTCCTTTAAGGAAACCAGAGGTTTGGTGGGCAGAGGTTGGAGGGCAAAGAGTAAGTTAGCTGGGCCAGGCTTTGGGCTAAGGCATCCCATGTTAACTCCATGTCGTCAGAGACTAATTTTTGACTGCTTCTGCCATCAGAATGGCTCTGTCTCTAAGCTACTGTCTATCTTTAAAATTAGCAACATGTAGCTATGTGAAAAAGTCCTAGACCGGAAAATAGACACCGGCTGTAACCATGAGCCTTTGAGCAAGAGACACACTCTCTCAGGTCCAGGTTTCTCACTTGAGTGTAAAATGAGAGGCATAGACGATGCTCCTGAAAGTCCCCTCCACGGGACCTGTCTGGGATTTATGATCTTGACTCTGGCTTCAATGTACCTGTGAGTCCACACTGTCCCTTGATTTGTACATCCTGTCCACAGTTCCATTGTGCACTTACAGCCTGGGCTGGCTAACGTCTCTCCTTCTCGACCTTTGCTTCTGGCTCATTTTGAGAGAGAGTGTCTGTTAAACCAGAGCACAGACACCAATGGAGTACCTAGAAGTAGCATAGTAGATAAGGATGCTTTTCAACAAAGGAGCCGGATTCCTTCTGTGTTCTTTCCCAGGACAGCCCCTCTAGGACACTATATTTTCCACACTGAATTCCATGTATTTGTTAAAAAACATCCGCTGTAGAGCTTTGCTGCCTGGCTAACATGGGCTAAATAACCCCCCCTGCTGCCCCTGCACCCCTGCTGTGTATTTCAGTTTTCTCATCTATAAAATAAACCAATATTATCTACCTTGTAGGTATTGTATGAGGATTAAATTAGCTAATATTTTGTAAAGTGTTTAGAACAAAACCCAGTGCACGGTAAGTGCTTGTTAAATACCTATGCACCCATGAAATGTTGGTAGGTAGGCTATTAAAAATAAATAATTAAAAAGATCCCCAAATGAAATAAGTTCATTTGGAAAATCTAGATTGATCAGAGTCAACTACATTTTTGTCTTCAGTTCTCGGAACATTTAATGTGATGCTCTGCAAGGGAATTTTAAAACGTCGTGGGAGATGGCAGAAGACATACAGCATGATTTGGAATTTTGTTTGTTAACCCGCCTATGGAGTTGTTGTTATGTAACACCTAATATTATTTCAGGGAACTCCAGTGCACCTCATGGAACACAGTTTGAGAAACGCAGCTTCAGGTCCGCGGAAGATGCTCCCCAGCGATTTCAACATTCCTCAAAGGTCTCCTCTGCTGCTTTGGTCCACAGGCTCTCCTCATCCAGGGGGATGTCTGTCGCTGATTTTCTTGTCTTCTATTTATTCTTTTCATATTTATATGAAATCTGCCTTCCATAGTTATACCTTTACTTGAGAAAATTGCTTGCTAATTTTAAAGATTGAGGATAGCTTAGATGGAGCTGTCCTATTAAAGAAACAACCAAAAATTCACCTCTACTAACATGGAGTTAGCATGAGCTGCAGCAGCCCAAGAGTCAGTCCAGCTGACGTCTCTCTACCCATCCCTAACCTGACAGCAAAGAGCTTCCTTCATTAAGAAAGAAGTTGTCTGTGAGCTCTTGGGGTTTATGAGAACCAGGAGCCTGGCTCCATGGTGCTTAGGAGGGTGTTATTTTTATGTAAGCTGGAAATCCTTCTCATAGTCCTGATATGACGTGCAAACAACCAAATGCCCTCACCTGTCATCCAGCTCAATATTCGACTGGCCTCCCTAAGAACCAGTCTGCAGCTAGGAAATGAACAAGCAAAGATGTGGTGCTAGCCCTCCAGGGCAAGTATGTGCCCATATGCCTATTGACTTTGTCCAAGAAATGTTTAGAGCTATAGGGATTAAGGAGGTTATGAATTACCCACAGAATAAGGCCCAAACACATTGGCCAAGCAGTCAAATCCTTCCCAAAGTGAGCCAATCTCACTTCTCCTCACATATCAATGTTTGCAATGCGCCAGAAGCTGTTGTAGATGCTGGGGATGCAACAAAATACATAAAAATTGTTCACTCTTCTGGGACCACTGCCTGCCCCAGTGCCACTCTGTATTTATTTTGCCTCTGAACATTTGCTTGGATAACCTTGTCTTTATATCTTCTGTCCAGATTATTCCGATCTTTAAGACCAAATTAAAAAACTATCATATGTGCTTCGCCAATGTCCTCTACCTCTTCTCCATCAGGAGGTTCAGGATTCCCCTCTTCTATTTACTGTAGTCTCCTATGTTCCATTTTGAGTCCATCCCTCTTTACTTTATATCATCATTCTTGGGTATACATAATCTCCAGTCATAAAAAATAATTTGAATTTAGGGACTGTGCTGTTTTTATCCGTGTCCTGGCCACATCTTAATGGGTTTGTGCTAAAAAATATATTTGCTAAAGTCAATTAGTTAGACTCACTGATCTACTATGATGTGGTTTTCTTTGTGTCACAATTCAGCATGCACATGTTTACTAAGAGCCATTTATTTTGCATTGGTTATTATAACTTAGTCTCCTTAGTACTGCAGCCACAGGTGATTTTCCTTATTCTTCTGAGCTTACTGAAATACGGAACAGTGAGTAGATGCCGAAGAATGGCATTCAAGGTCCTCCACCATCTGGGCTCAATGTACCCATAAGCACATGGAGGCAGAGTGTAAACTCTCCAAGTTCTTTTTGAAGAACAGCTGGTTCTAAAGCAGCACCTCTCACTCTCAGCATGGTTAACATTGTGTGCTGGATAAACCTGTGCTGTGGATGGCTGTCCCTGCATTGCAGGACGTTTAGTAGCATCTCTGTCTCTACCCACCAGATGCAATAGCACCCCCCTTTCTTACTGTATGCCACCCCCACCCCCCACTTCCCGAGATTGAGATAAGCAAAAGTGTCTCCAGACATTAAGTGTGGGGGCAAAATCACTCCCGGTTGAGACCACTGATCTCCACTGTTTTGCTCCGAGTCTTCGTCTCTAACATCTCATGTGATCTCTCCCTCATCTGGAACCCTCAACAGATGCATGTAGCCAGGGTTAGGCAAACGCTTTCTGAAAAGCAGGAAGAGGCAATGTGTACAGTCATGAACAGATCATGGCACAAATGACATAAAGGTAAACCAAACAACCGACAGACAGACCAGTGCTTTATAAATTTGTTTGTGAACTGCACCTTTTGGAGAGGATTAAAAATGGAAATTCCGGGGCTCCTCTCTGGGCCAACTATATTGAAATTTGGATTTTAACAATTCCCAAGGGTATTCTTATGCACCCAAGTGTTTTAAAACCACTGCATTAGACAGCAGTGCTTATTTATTTCTTTATCTTGAAAAAACTCGTTTATTTTTAAATAACCAGGAACAGTGTATTAATAGCACACACACAAAAACCGGAACCTGGCCTTGATATAATAAAAAGTGCAGTACCTTAACTTTGTTTTCTCATTTTCTTTTTTAACTTAACTGCCTCCTAAACACTAACACAATCCACATGTTCACAGGGAAAAAAATCCTCACCAGAATGTGAGATTGGTCCAGCAGACTTGACTGAATCTATGCAACCCCAAGATCTGGGGGGTGTTGGATCTCAGTTCCCGCTTCAGCACATTGGGGGTACCCAATGCAGTCATTACTCCCCTTTCCAATCCACTTGGTCTGTACTTCTTTGTCCTGACCCCAGGAGCAGATATTTCTGACTTAAAAGGAAAAGTAAAAAACGAAAGCCAGCTGAGATAAGGTGCTCTTTGGCCAAAGAATAGGATAAAATGCATTGTAATTGCTTCCAAATTAGTTATCTGATTTGAGGCTGTGTTTTCATAAGCAAAGCCTAAAACTCTTAACCCCCAGTTCCCCAGTGGTAGTGCAACTAAAGTATGCAGCTGCAAACCTAACGCGTGGATAGATAGTAACTACTTTCTGTTCAGAGAATACATGTCTTTTTCTTCCTTTGCCACCTTTCACTGCCCAACAACAGTGGCAGGACGCTGTAGGAGATCTGGAACTCCTTGCTGATTGGAATTCAGGGCTGCACAACCTTGTGGGCCCAATAGTTTGGCGCAACGAGGCATCTGGATGTTGACCTACGCACTGAGCTACACGGAGGGTCTTCCTGTAGCCCATAAAAGACTGGGAGCAGGAGGGACCCAGACACTACATGGACTCCTAGGGAATAGCTTATCTAGCGTCCTTGCTTCCTGGAAATTGAAATAATTGAGGCAGTGGAACTTGTCTGAATAAGAGAGAAAGCAGGAAAAGATGCCAGAAGAGATCTCTACTGACACGACAGACCAATCCAGTTTTCCCTGGAAACCGTGTCTCCCAGTTCAAAAACAACCCCATGGTCAGAACTGCTGAGCCAACACAACAGAATGTAAATACAGCTATAGTCAGTAATGTGATACCACCAGAGGCCTACCCTGACTTTCTGCAATAAAATCTGGCCCCCGTCCTTTCTGATTTATGTTTCTAGGGGCTTCCCTTTTTTGTTTTATTAGCAGGCTTGCTCCTATTTGTCAGGCAGTTAGGCTGGTGTCTTTGCGATTGTAGATTGCAGGGTTGTGGATTACACAGCACATGGGGACTCTGAGAGCCAAATGCAGAGGGACGCATTTTTCAGCGATATTTCCCCAACGCTGCTCTTAGAGATGGTTGGAATTTGAGACTGGAGGGATCTCTCTTTTTAACCAGGCTTTCATAATGTTCTGGCATCCAACAATTTTATGTACATTTTAAGGAAAAGGGAAATCAAAGTGAGAGGGTGGGAGGGTTTGTCTTTCATTATCTCGGGCGGAGAAATGAGATGTGGAGTTTTATTCATAGGCAAAGTTCTTCTGGCAAATCTTTGAAAAGTTAGTGGGATTTTGTAGATCCTCTATCCAAACCCTCCCCTCTATGTTAGCCATCCACACCCCAATCAGTAAATGTCTTTCGTAGACGAAAGTTTGGGCCTCAGTTCTTTATCCACACCCTTAGCGATGTGACTTTGTAGCCGGTAAAACACAGTGAAAGCAATGCTATGCCAGCTGTGGCTAGCATCTAACCTAGTCTATTGGAACACCAAGGTTCCCTGTGAGAAGTCTGACCGCCCTGAGGTTGCCATGCCACCCTGAGAGACATGAACCACATGAAGGGGCCCTGCAGGATGAGTTGCCCTCAAAAGGCAGCATACATTTTCCCATGGGCTTGAGACTTGCTTTGGCCAATGAGGTGCTAGTGGCAGTGACTAAGTGCCAGTTCTGCACTTGAGCCTTCAGCGGCATCGCTTCCCCCATCTCTATGAGAGCTTTCTCCAGGTAGTTGCTACCCCTCTCCTCAAGTCCTAGATGGATACGTAGGGAATCTCAGCATGGAGCCAAGTGCAGCCAGATCTATAGCTGGAGGCTGAACTCAGCCTGGATGAGCAATACCCAGCTGACCTGCAGACCTGTGAGCAAGAATAAATAATTATTGTTTTAATCCATTGACTTTTGGAGTGAATGACTTGTTATGCACTAACAATCAATAGGATGTCCTTAATCCCTTTATCTCCCCAATTCATACATTAATTTTCAGCTCAATATGTTTAGGGGCTAATGGGTAATTTTTCTAGCCCCTTCCAAATGCTGCAAGTAGAGACCAGCTCCTCTTTCTAATTAATAATGACTCTGGGAAAGGGACTCTATGTTCCAGTCTGTATGTCCACAACACCGAGCTTGTGCATGAGACAGTCCAGCCTAGGAGAAAAATGCATGACTTTGGGATCCAACAGTCTTGGAACTAAGTCAAGCTCCTGCCACTTAATAACTGTGAAACTTTGGCAAGGCCATTTAACTTCTTTGAATCTCTATTTCCCCATCTGTCGAGGTTGTTGAGAGAGAGTTAGTAGAGATAAAGTGTACACAAAGTGTTCGACACATAGTAAGTGTAAAATAAAGGCAGCTATTAGTATGTTTGTGAAATAAATCAATGAATGCTGTTTTCTGTCAACGTTGGTGACCTGGTCGCCTTTGATAGGCACCTACCATTTCCTTGCTGCCAAATATGGCACCTTCTCTGGGTTCTTTCTGGTGCCTGTCTGTCTGGATCTGAGCCTGCATGTCAGCACCAGGTCTTCCTTCCCTACTCCCCACTCAGTAGACTCCTTTCATAGTGAGTGTCAAGCAGTACACCTGCCTGTCATGGTCAAATGGCACTCTATACGCCTAACAACGACAGAAGCGACAATATAATAATAGACATTATTGAATGCTTATTAGGTTCAAATACTTTACACAGGCAAGCCCATTTAATCTTTAAAGAAATCCCATGCTATGGACTGAATTGTGACTTCCCCCGCCCCAATTCATATGCTGACACCCTAATCTTCAATGTAACTACATTTGGAGATAGAGCTTTTAGGAGGTAACGAAGGTTAAATGAGGTCATAAGGGTGGGGCCCTAATCTGAAAAGACTGGGGTCCTTATAAAAATAGAAGGAGACATCAGAGAGCCCTCTCCCCACCCCCTTAGCGTGGCACAGAGGAAGGGGAATGTCTGTCTACAAGCTAGGGAGAGAGAGACCTCATCAGAAACCAGCCATGCTAGCACCTTGATCTCAAGCTTCCAGCCTCCTGAACTGGGTGAAATAATCTTCTGTTATTTAAGCCACTCAGTCTGTGGTGTTTTGTTATGGCAGCCTGAGCTGACTAAAACGCCCTGTATGGTTGATATTATCACCACCTCCATTTTACAGTTGAGGAAACTGAGGTTTCCGCAGCCTTACTCCAGAGCCTGTGCGTGTAATCACTCCTCTGTCTTCTGTCCTGATCAGCTCTGGTTTGCCTCAGTCCTTGAGGGAAGCTTTCAGGCCTGAGGCCCAGAGTACCTGCAGCCACTGACACAAGAAGGCCTGATGCTGAGAGAACAGAGGGAGGCCCTCAGCTCAGGTTTCACAGGTGGAGAGAGGCAAGAATGTGACCTACAAAGAAGGCTGCTTTTGGTCAGAGTAGAACTTTGGAGAGCAGCACGACAGTACAGAAGGAAGGCCACCTAGGAAAAAAGACACCCCCCAAAAAAAATTGTTTTGGCTTTTTTTCGGGGTTGTAATAAATATTTTATAGTGTAAGTAATTCCATTCAATGCATATTTTATCAAGTCAGTGCCTGGCATAAGAAAAGTAGCTGGTTATATAACATTTATAAATATTAATAAAAGAACAATGGAGTAATTTTGAAATGCCTCTCAGTTTATCTTTCCTCAGTGATAAGTCAGTTTCTCTCCCTGTACTCATTCCACCCTTTTGGCCCCAGAGAATGCCCCAGGGCAAATATGACATCTAGGAAAGGAGAAGGAGTAAATGATGTTGAGAAAATCTGTCACCAGGAAAGGCTAGGAAAACCTACCGTTTCTGGCCCCAGTGAAGTGTAAGGAGAGGAGAGATAGGCAGAATGAGATGCTGAGGTACCTGTAAAGCTCAGGCTAAAGGGAGAGGGAGGCGGTGCTCTGTGGTAGAAAAATCTGGATAGGCTTAAGGAGAACTGAGAATCCCAAATCTATTGGCTTGCTTTCCTCATTGAGGCCTAGAGCTACTGGGAGCCTCTAGGATAGATTTTCTCAGCCTTAGCACTATAGACGTTTTGGGCCATGTAATTCTTTGTTCTTGGGGAGCTGTCCCATGCAGTGCAATTCATTTAGCAGCATCTCTGGCCTCTATGTACTAGGTGTCACTAGTACCTCCCCAATTATGACAATCAAAAATGTCTTCAGATATTGCCAAATGCCTCCTGGAGGCAAAACTGTGTTTCCCCCTCCCCCGCCCCCCACAGGAACAACGGTCCTCACAGATGCCCAACATTTGCCTTCATGTTGGAGTGACAGTGCTAGAGTGGCTCAGGTTGGGGCGAGGTCGTGAGTAGGTAAGCCTGAGGTGGGGCTCCTGGCCCCCTAGGGCCTACTCATGGTGAGCAGCAAATCCAAAAATTCCAGTTTGCCCTGGTGACGGGACAGAGGTGCTGGAGGCCAGTGGCACTGCAGAGATCTGGAATCAGACGGCTGGTTCTCTGGCTGTCGGCACAGCCAGTGCCTGTCCAGGGCGACGCACACCTCACTGCAGAGACAAGCAAGGATCAAAGCAGGGTTGTGGGTCCCAGGTCCTCAACTTCCGTTTCTGTTCTGACTCCATTTTTGGTGAAAAGTACTGGGAAGGGGAGATGCCCGAGATGTCCTCAACAATATGGAGTCATCAAAATGTATTCAAACCAGAAGAGATTGAGGTAACCTTAAATGACATGTTTAAGATCTTCCTTTGCCAACTACCCAGTACAGTGGGGGAACTCTTGAGGAATAGTATATCAGTAACGAACAAAATTAAGAAACTGCATTGTTCTTTGCACACCTGAAGAGCAACGTATGTGTGAGTCTGTGATAATAGTAATAATAACAGCACACACGTATCAAGTGCTTACTGTGTGTTGAGTACTTGGCAGCGGTCATCTCATTGAACCCTCAGCAAGCAGCCTTATGAGGTAGATGTTTCTATTGGGGTCTTTCCTTACCTTTGAGGTAAGCTCAGTTATTGATCCAAAATGTCATGGCTGGGAAGTAATGAGGCATGGCCGCAAACCCAGATAGGGGCACTCAAAAACTCAGATGTCTCACTATTCTACCACACTGCCTCCTATGGCTGCAGCACTTTGTGTCTATGTCCCACACGCATCTATTTACTCCTTTTGTCATACTTGTAGGACAACGGGTGCCATTCCATTTCTTTTCCATAGCAATGGTTCAAGAGAACATTGCTAGCATTTAATTCCTATTGAGTACTGATTTCTTTTCTCTTGGGAGCTCAAATACTCTCAAGATTGAGAAGGAACTAAAGGGAACATTTGTTGTAGTAGATTATTCATGGTAAAGAATTTGCTGCACCCAGAGCAACAAAGATCTGTTTGTGTGCAGACTGCAAGGGGGCATCTGTGTCACACTGAGTACCATAAGCAGAGCACTAAGCAATGAGCTTATCCGCTGGCCCCATGAAGTGGCCCTCAGTAATAAGCCTTTGTAGATCGAGTTACTGGGTAGTTCTTAGCAATTCCCATGCCATTCTTTGTGAAAGAGCCAAGGACTGAGCATTATCAAAGAAAAAGTCACTTACATTAAAATGAGTCTTTTTTTTTTTTTTTTGGCTTGTTTGTTTTTAACAGCTATCAGTTTCCATTTAAAAATAGCTTTTTGGTCTGTGTACAGTGTCTTCATGAACCTGATCTTCCTCAGCAATCGACTTCTTGTCTGGGTATGAAGAGGCCATTGAACAATCATTGGATATTTCAAACAGCCTTCTTGTTTTAAGAAGGCTGAATCTTTAGAGTTTTGTAAAAGAACAAACTTTTTTTTTTTTTGAGTTATTTTCATTGGGTAAATTTAATCATGTTGGAAATTAATTTCTATTTTAAGGATGACTGTAGCAGATTGAAGAGAGCTTGAAATTTCCTGTTGAGTAGTGGGTTTTGGTTCTCCACTTGAATCTGGGTTGGCTTGTGATGTTTTGACCAGTAAAATATAGCTGTGCCACCTGTGGGCTAACATCTGACCTGGTCTATTGGAACACCAAGGCTCCCTGTGAGAAGTCTGACCACCCTGAGGTTGCCATGCCACCCTGAGCAGCATGAGCCACATGGAGAGGCCCTGGAGGATAAGTTGCCAAGTAGGGAGAGAGGGGGAGAGAGAGAGAGAGAAAGAGAGAGAGAGAGAAGCATTGTGGTACCATTTAGGTGAGTGAAGAATCCATCCCAGAATCTCAGAAATGGATCCTCCAGCCCCAGCTGAAATCAGAGATGAATCACCCAGATGAGTTCTTCCTAAATACTTGATGTATTAAATTGTGAGCAACATTAAATGGTGGCTTTCAGCCACTAAATTTTGGAGTAGTTTGTTCACACAGTTAAACAAATTTTGAACTACTAAAGATCAAAATAGCTAATTCTAAGAAACTTCTCAGGTATAACTTAGATAAAACATCCATTCTTAAGATGTTAGGGCACGAAGGGGTCATAGAAATCATCAGCTCCAATATCTTCATTTCATGGAAGAAGAAACTGAAATCCGTACATGTTAAAACAGCAGGACTTACAGCCATTTTGCTGTAGAGTGACGAAGTTAACTATTATTCTAACAGCTTTGTGACAACTTTCCCAGATAAAAATATTTCTTGGTCTTCAAATCTCTTATAAGGATTTTTGCTGCTGCAACTAAGTTCAGAGTCTGTCATCGCCCCTTTCCCCCAGCCAGTGCATGTACTCCATGACAGGGCTCCTTCTGAGGGACAATGGTCTGGTACCCAAGAGCCTTCCTTCGTCCTTCCTCTACCTCATCTATGAGCAGAGGTTATTCAACTTCAAACATACAGCAGGACAGCAGGATTAGGGCAGGCGCTCTAACCTGCCTCTCGACTGGGTACTAGGGTCCCTCTGGTTCATCTCATACTTGCACACAGCTGCTTACATATAGCAAACCATAGCTCTGGATTCCCATGGCATACATGGCTGAGTGTCCATGACCATGTGCTCTGTGCAGAAGTTGACATAGCTTTTAAGTTAACAGGGAAGGGACAATGTATGGGAGACCCAGTTCAGCTGACATCCCTTGTTTTTAACTGCTCTTGGAGAAACCCCTCGAGAGACAATCTTTCTGGTATTCTCTGTCATTGACTAGCTGAGGTTCAGAATAAAGCTGTCTCCACTACATTTGCTCCAGCCCTATTCAATGAAAAGGCACTTTAGCTTTCAGAGATTAAATAGTTTCCAAAAATGGAAGAAAAAAAAATCCACCTAGACAAATGATGGGAATCTTACGCTTCGTAAGAAAATAGGGAAAATTTTTTAAACTAAAAATTATCCTCAAATGAATAGAAGGACAGGAAAAAATGTAAAAAGAGAGAAACATAAACCTTAGACTAGCATTTTTCAGAGTGAGTCAAGAACTATTTGCATTGAAATTACATGAGATGCTTGTTAAAAATAAAGACTCCAGATTTCCATCCTGTACCTATTGAAACAGGCTCTTTGGGGCTGGAAATATAAATTTTCAGCAGCTCTCCAGGTGGTTCTTGTGCTCATTGAAGTTTGAGAATGGCTGCCTTAGATTTATTTTACAAACAAATTTCACGAAACATTTTATGGGAAATCAATGCAAATTTCAGCTCTGATTTATTGCTTTCTTCCTAATGCTCGCATGTGATGCGTGTATAAACACACACACACACACACACACACACACACACACACACACACTATTTTATAAGCTTCTAATGGGAGTGGGGGAAGGATTGGAGGCAGGCTAATTTAAATCTTTATGTGTGGTTTTTAGACCTCAAGACCCACCCCCCTGCACTTTGCCTTATCTTCTGCCTTTAACATTTCTTTTATGCATGAAACGTTTCCCCTTTTGGGTTTTCTGGCCACAAGGGAAATTCCCAGGTGCAAGAACATTCAGTCCTCAGCCTCAGGAAAGACTCTGATGTGGATCTTTGAAGATGGAGGAACTTAAATATTAAAGGATCCACCAGGTGCCAATAGAGTTGAGCAGGAGTCTCAAAGGGGAATTTGTTTTCAACATAAATACTAATAGCCTAGTAATTGTGAAGTGAATATTTATAGTGAGTGGAGTGCTCTGAGCAGCACTGCCCTCCCTCTCCTGGGGAGGTCAGGGTGGGGAAAGCAGGCCGAGGATGGGAAAACACTGACCTGGGGAATTTCTGCTGCAAGTGCACTCCTTCGTCTCCTTCATCCCTGACAATGTTTGGTTCCAGGCTTCTTTCTCAGTAACCCTTCAGCAATGAAGTCTTCTGCCAGTGGTCCTATACTTGGAGAATATGAAATTTAGAACTGATTAGAAACTTGGAAAGCCATCAGATAAAAACTCCTGTTTTCATTCCCTAGCTACCAATAGTCAAGCATTACCTAAATGCTACCCGTTCTTCAAGATTTGGCTCCAATTTTCCATGAAGCACTTACATTGTTATAAATGCAATTAATTTGATAGTGATTCATGTAGTGATATTAATCATAGTAATATAGAGATAAATAATAATATGAAAGTTTTAATATACTAGTAGTGTTATACTGAGTATTCGTATTTGTTGTATAATAATATTACGATCCTCCAGTTAAAATAAGACTAGCCAGATCATAGTAACAGCCACACAATAATGACTAACAATTACTGACCTGTACCAGGCATTGTGTCCAGCCACACGTGTTATCTCATTGAATGCTTACCGCCAATTCATAAAGCAGATACTCTAGGTGCTCTCACTTTGTACATGAGGAAATAAAGTTTCTCTCCCGGACCGAAAATAGTGAGACAATGATTTGAACCTGAAGTGCATTTTCCCAATCAGCAGATCACCCCTCCTCACTCTGTGGCATCCAGATCATGGTGTGTACTTTGGCTGGAGCACTTGGTCCCCGTCCGCCTTTTCTTACAGTGATTTGTGACTTGCCACCTCCTGGGGGGCTGAGTGTGGTTTGTCTCTGAACACCTCACAACCCTTAGTCCTATGCCTTGAACATACAGATAGGTGCAGTTCAAATACCTGCCTGAATTGGTTACAATTCCACACTCCCCAAAGGGTTAGGCTTGCTGATGATAGTGGCAGCCCGTCCTCTTCCACGTACATTTCAAGGGTAGTGCTGATTATTTAAACTTATTTCTAGTGATAGCAGAAGGTAATTCCTGCATAATTTCTATGCCTGTTTCATCCAGCAATGACAAAAGCAATGATTACCCAAACAGTTGTAAAGTTTCAATTAGATGTAAGATGAGTTTTATTGAACTATATAGTAATAATAAGAATAGTGGTCACTGGGTGCTTACCATGTACTGAGAACAATGTTAAAGCCTTTGCAAAATTAATCTCATAACCCTTATTACACCTCTGTGAGGTAGATATTATTATCTTTTTTCTACAGATGAAAGTTGAATAACTTGCCCTAAGTCACCCAGCTAGTGAGTCACAGGGATTGGATTTGAAATTCAATTCGATTCCAAAGTCTGTGCTATTAATTGTTTAATCGCTATCCCAATAAACCTATTTTCCTCTTCCTTTTTTCTTTCTTTCCTTCCATAAACATTTATTGAAAAGCTTCCTCTGTACTAGGTGAATAATGTAATGGTGAGCCAGCGAGACAAGAGCCTTGCCCTAACAGGGTGTTGGGGGACATCAGAGATGACATAAGCAATTTTGAAATATGGCAGCGAACACTATGATAGAACCTATAGAGCAGTGAGAACAAATGCGGGGCAGCCCTGACTTCTGGGTATCTTGCTCAGCTTCTTGCAGTGCTTGAATCCTCACAGCAAACCTCTGGGTTGTGTGTCAGCAGCCCCATTTGTATGTGATGATGCTGAGTTTCAGAGAGATCAGAACACTTGCTCAAGGCCTCACAGAAAAGTGGTAGGGCTGCTATTCAAACCCCAGTTTATAAAACCCATGGCTTGTGCTTTCCTTACTAGACTGAGTCACCCGGGACTCATATAAAGAAAACTGAAATGGAATGGCTGCCTTTCACTATGGTGGACATTGTGTTTTCTATTAGATAAAATGGAGTTAAAATTTTTCCCCGGCAAACTATCATCCTTCCACACACTTTAGGGAAAAAAATGTCCCAAATTCTTGTTTTTGATGCTCCTGTCTGTGAGGGACATCAAGGAAACGCTTAAGATAACAGATCCCATATAGTTATGCTGTAATGGTGTTTGCTAGGAAGGTTATTCCGCAGTTCACATTTATTTAGATTTCAAACCGCCCCTACCTTGGATTAATAGCAAGAGTCAGTGGTTTCATTTTGGGTTCTGATGAACGGATCAAGGACTAGTACTAAATGCTGAAAGACATACAAAGAGGCCAAGGTAATTGATTACTGCTGCAAAATCAAGGAAGTGAGGCTCCAGAGGTTACTCAGGTCTCAACTGTTGCCTCACTGAAAGTTTTGGGGGCATTTAACTACCTCTTGCTAGTCCTCTGAATTTCCTTTCTTCTTCTTCTTCTTCTTTTTTTTTTTTTTTTGGTGGGGGTAAAATAACCACAATACACTGAAATGGCTTCAGAAGAAGGATAAACTGTCCTACTGCTTTGAGAATACCACACACAACCTAGAGGAGGTAATAAATGGGGTTCAGAGGTAATATTCTCCTTTAAGGGCAATGGAAAACTCACTTCTCTGCAAATGCTTTTTACAAGAGTTCAGTACTTCATCTGAACCATTGCTGAAACAATCAACAGCGTAGAAGAGTCTCCAAAGTAAGTTTATGCTCGTTGATCCAAACCAGCATCTCCGCTGTAATAAAAGTTTTATGCGTTTACAGAGCACTGGGGCTTAATAGTTGTCTTTACTCCTTTTGACTTCCTAAAGTTTAACACTGTAGTGGTTTCAGAGGGTCCAGCAAACTTCTTTCCAATAAAAGACTCTGCTAAACTCCCGCTCTCCCTCGACAGTGGACTACCCATCCGCCCAGTGACATTCTTGAGCCTCAGCTGCTCTCAGGACACATCACACATTCTGAACAGCACCCTGCATTTCAGTGGTGTCTGATTACATTTTTTAAAAAAATGTTCTGTGAACAGTGTTTGGACATGAGACAACTAATTTCCTGCATCATGTGTGGATTTCCAGAACAATGCCAGAGGGGCTAAGAACACTCTTTCTCTGTTGACTACAAAAAAAAAAAAAAAAAAAAAAAAAGAAAGAAAGAAAGAAATAGTTTTTAACATCTGCCCAGGGCCAGAATTTTATCTCCTCCACTATATTAAAAACACTATCCTGGAGAGTTCATGTTAAAGGAAGAGCATTTAATTAGTCAAGTGCTTTTGAAATCATCTTTTTGAGTTCTGAGATAGCACGAAAGAATAAAGGGCCCCAACTGGCACTGACCCTAATTACCTGAAAGTAAAATTTAAACAGAAAATTCTGGTTTCCCTCTGCCCTTTTCCCTTAACCCCATCCATTCCACAATTTTCTCATTAGTTTAAAGTTCAGCAATAGTTGGCTAATATATCACGTTAGTGAATGTCATTTTCATCTGATCAGAACTCCAAGCAAATTCAGACTCAGGAGAACTAAGCTGTCATTTATTCTTTTTCTTAATACTCATTAAAAGTATTCAGACATCTCAATACTTTTTAAAACGGAGGCATTGATTTACTGTGTAGATCATGAAAAAGATGACCCTGAACAAGAAAGATTATGTGAAAGATTATGTCTTGTGAAAGATTATGTCCTGTGAAAAAGTTAAGCAAGGAGCTTGTTAGCCTTGCATGATATACAATTAGGGTTATGAGGGATTATGCTATAAGTAAAAGGTTATAAACAGGCTAGATGGAACGCATAGATGTGTATTGTTTGGCCTACACAGCACGTCATAGAATTTAAAATTATTTCCAGCCTTTTAAAATGAGGAGAAAAGAAAACGTAGGAGGATATCTTTGTTACCTTGGGTTAGGCAAACATTTCTTAACTGGAACACCAAAATTATGATCCGTGAAAGAAGGGAAACAAAAGTTGGATTTTGGGAACATTAAAAACTTATGTTTTGAAAGACAATGTTAGGAATATGAAAGACAAGTCATGGATTGAAAGAAAATATTAGAAAATCACCTATCTAATAAAAGACATGTATAGAAATTATATAAAGAACACTAAAAACTCAGTAATAAGGAAAATAAATAAACCAGTAAAAATGGGCAGAAGATTTAAATAGACACTTCTCCAAAGAAAATATATGGGCAGCAAATAAACACCTAAAAAGATACTCAACTGAATTGATCATTAGGGGAATGTAAATTAAAACCACAACAAGATATCACTACACAGCTATTAAAGTGGCTAAAATTTAAAGAACTGACCATATCAAGTGGTAGCAGGCATGTAGAAGAAATGGAACTCTCATACACTGTTGGTGGGAATCTAAAGTGGTACAGCCATTCTGGAAACATTTTGGCAGTTTCCTAACAGTTTAAAATTTAGCTATTTTATGACCTAGTCGTTCTGCTCCTAGGTGTTTATCCAAGAGAAGGAAAAGCATGTGTCCAACTACTTACACACAAATATTGTAGCAACTTTACTCTAGTGGCCCCCAAACTACAAACAACCCAAAAGTCCATTAACAGATGAATGGATAAACAAATTGTGGTGCATACCTACAATGGAATATTACTCAGCAATAAAAAAGAATGAACTATCGATACATACTACATAAATGAGGCTCAAAATAATTATACTGAAAAATATATAATATTAATGATGACAATCTGTTCCACTAATGAAAAAAAATATGCTAAGTACAAGAAAAAAAGACCAAAATAAAGTGCATACTATATGAGTCCATTTGTATAAAATTCTAGAAAATGCAAATGAATCTATAGTGACAGAAAACACACATGTGGTTGCCTGGGAATGGGGATGAGGGTGAGAAAGAAGAATTATAAAGGGAACAAAGAAATTTTTGGGAGTGATGGATATGTTCATTATCTTGATTATGGTTCTGGTTCACAGGTGAATATATATATATATATATATATATATATATATATACATATATATATATACACATGCTTATCAAGTAGTACATTTTAAATGTGTACAATTGATTTTATATCAATTATATTGCAATAAAGATGTTAAAATGGGAAGATTACATCTAAATTTTTTGGATATTGATTTTCTCTTAAAAACTTAACAACTGTGGGCCTCTATTCCTGTGTGACACCAACAGGCTAGAGCTGGGAGGCACTGCTTTCATTCGACAGGCAGGATGTGTTTCTTGTGTTCACTGCTATTGTAAACTAGCTCCCCTTCATTTGCTGAGGTTACCTGCTTGGCCTTCAGAGGCATTGGACTTCATGATCCCTAGGCTTGCCACACCTCTTGCAGGCATTTCAGTTTTCAAGTGTTTTCCTTGCTTCCCAGATTAAATTCCCTTCAGAGAAGTTTGTCTAGTATAAGCCTGGTGTTAAAAATCACTATGACAGAAGAGAATTAAGCAACTTTCACCCGAAACCTGAGACAGTTGTTTCCTTACCTGCTTGGGAGGCTGATTTCAATTCTGCACCTTGTAAAAAACACTGGTTAGCACGAATTGAAGGAATGTTTTACTAAAAGAGAAGAAGAGTTGATAAGCTTTCTATAATCATTCACAGAGGAAATCACAAGGGCTCAAAAGTTGAGCAGAATGTTCCGCACATGAAAAGTCAGTGCTCAGATAAAGAGTGTCTGTTCATGCTGAGACTCAGTTGGCTTCTGTCCCGCAATCCCCTGTCACTGTTTCGAGAATACCTATTTGCTTCACTAGGGCCTCTGACAAATTTCCTTTGGCTTCCTAGATTTTGGCACGGGGAGCCCAGGAATCCCTGTGTTGATCTTGGTGATAATTATAACTCTTCCAGACACACAGTATTAGATTAGGACTTCCCTCATTTTGAATCTATGCCTTGCCTTCTGTATATGGCTCACCTGCCTCATCAGACATGTTGCTGCTAGAATGGGGTCACAGTGCCTGCTCAGCTTGATACAGCCCAGTCTTTTGAAACTCAGAGCTTGGTCTAGACCACAGACTTGCTGCACACCAAGTGATTGAAAACTCCCTCCAATCCTGGTGTGCTTTCCATCTCTGTACGGGGATTCTCTAACACCTCCTCAAGGGAAGTCTTTTAGCATCTGTCTCTATCTAAATTCTGCCTTCTTCAAGGGATGGGTTTCACCTGAGACCGGAGAACGTCTTTAACTTTCTGTTTGTACCAGAAGGTTATATAAATGCTGCCTATCTATGAAATATATGATGTTTATACAAATGCAAACTATATAACTACACAAATCTTGGAGACTGGAGATGAAAAGAGAGTAATTCAGCTCGAAACAGTTTATGGCCAGATCAAATTTAGATGAAGATGCCATTTTTATGATTATTTATTATGTTTTGTGAGAGAGAAAATAGCTCTTCTAGTTCTTTTGAGTTGAGTATCAGTTGGTAAGCGTAGGCATACGTGGGTACCTTCTCCGTTCCACATTCACGGAGGGACAAAACAGTCATTTAAAGTTTTCCAGTTATGAGAATACATACACAGTCAGATATGATAACTTTAAATTAACCGCAATGATAGCCAAGCTATATTTTCCAATAAAGCTGCCCGCTGCCACTGTCTGAAACATCTGGAGCTCCTCTTTTTTTGCTAGCTTTGGTAAAACCTGTATTGGATTATTTTGAATGTCCTCAAGAACGTAAAACTTGTTGTTGTTCTTTTCAGAGTTTGATTTTGGGGATTGTTCTGGGTTGAGTAGTGAATCCCCAAAACTCACAAACGCCCAGAACCTCAGAATGTGACCGTATGTAGAAATAGGATCTTCGCAGATATAGTAAGTTAAGATGAGGTAATACTGGATTATGGAAGGCAATAAATCCTATCTAACTGGTGTCCTTAAAGGGAGAGAACAGACACAGAGACATAGACATGCTGAGGAATGTCATGTGATAATAAAGGCAGATATTGGAGAATTGAGTCCACAAGCCAAGAAACTTCAAGGATTGACAGGGATCACCAGAGCTAAGAAACGGCATGAAAGGATCCTCCCCTAGAGCTTTTAGAGAGAGAGCCTGGCCCTGCTGATCCTTTGATTTTGGACTTCTAGCCTTCAGAACTGTGAGAGAATGTACTTCTGTTGTTTAAGCCACCCAAGGTGTAATACTTTGTTACATCAGCCCTCGGAACCTGATACAGGGACTACTTTGAATGTCTGAAGGAGTAATCAAGCTGAGTAATTCTGCTGCTGATTAAAAAATTCTATGATTATCTAACAAGAATAATTTTATCCTGTTGATCTAAAACTGAACTTAAAAGACCCATGTAATGGCCACCTCTGGTGGCGAGCACTCTTAAGACTGGTACTTTTTAATGTTATCTCATTGATCCTCAGAAAATTGGAGTGTGGTATCTTATCTCCATTTTACAAGAGAATCTAAGGAGTTGATAGGTTAGGAAACTTGCCTATGGTCACGCAGCTGGTAAAAGTCAGAATTCAAAGTTTATGCTACTTTCACAACACCACACTGTGTGGCAATGTCTGAGCAATAGATATATCTCTGAACTAATTGTACCATGCCCCAAAGTGATGGATTTGCAAAGCAGCTCTCTTAAATAGTAAGTTTGGGTACTTTTCTTAAAAAAATTCCCTGTCATTACTTTATAGCCACACCTTGTCTATATTATATTGAATTCTTTGCCTGCCCAACTTATACTCGTATTGTCACTTCCCTAGGAAGAACTGGGACTTCTTTTCTATCTTGTACAGAACTGAAGAAGCTGTCGATACTTAGTAAATAATCAGTATTTAAGCCAGCACAGTGATCCCTACAAATTATGACCCTCAAGCTCTGAAGACTAAGAAAAATGTTCAGTTGTGCAATTTTCCACTCTTTTAATAATCCTAACAGTGTGGGTCATGTTAGTCCTAGTTTAATATTATAATCCAAACAACATTTGACTGAATGCACAGAGAAGCTCAGGAATCACCCAGACCAATGTATTCTACTCAGAAAACAACCCGTAGTAGTTGGTCGGGCTATTTTGACCTTCATAATATTTGCAAACTGGCTGGGCTTTTTGTCCGTCCTCTACCTACGTGGCAATTACCCCGCACATAGTAATAGAACAATGGTAACATTTTAATTTTTTTCTTCTTCTTTTTAATCTTGTTAAGGACCAGTTCAGCCTTGTGGGTTGGGTGAGCCGAGTACCAGCTTGCATGTTTGCTGGCGGTGCAATTCAAGTGGAGTCAAGCTTGAGAGTCAAGCTGCTCTACTCAACTCTAAATCTGTGTCATTCTCTGTCCCCAATCAAAGAAATGTGGCTCTCCCCATGTGGGACGAGTTATTTACAAAGTGTCCTTAAGACTTTGCGTTCCCTTTTTTCTATGGGTGAGAATGTCCAGGGGAGGCATGTACCAGTGTTTATGACATGGCACGGAGGGAGGATGGCCTATATTTATTTATGAGGACCGACTTTGGATTGAATCCAGTTGTAAAAGTCCCCAAGTATTAGTAATCCATCTAAGAAGCACTTCTAGACTACCCACTTGATTTCATACCTTCTTCTTTTACATCTTTTTCTTTTTTTGAGAATTTTTATAAGAGTTTGTTGGAGCCAAAACTGACAACAATTGCCAGGAAGCAATATCTCAAATGCTTCTAAACCCTTCATTTTTGCGAAATGAAATCCTTGATTTCTCTTTTTTCATTTTCCAACTTTCCCTTCCTATAAAATCAGTTATATGTATTTTTTGTTTGTTTGTTTGAGTATAAATTTCGTCATCTCTTGCTTTGGCACAATTTGTACTTCAAATTGTTTAATAATCAGGTACTTTCAAGGTAAAATTCAGAATGCTTGGCCTGTCCTTCTGCAGAGGCCCACTGCAATCCTCAATTCGCTCCCAACTTGTTTGTACGACAGGTATTCATCAACCCATTCATTCAGCAAAAGCTTGTTGAATATCTAATGAGTTTCAGCCATCGTTTTTATGTTGAGAATGGAGTGGTAACACAGACAAGTCTGGTTCCTATTCTCATGGGGCTTACAGTCTTATGGCAAAATGGAACACTAAATGTGATCATGCAGTGTGACAATCTCTGTGAGCAGGAAGCACAGAGTACTCTGAGAGAACAGAGGAGGGAAATATAACCTAAACCCTGAGGCCAAGGGATTCTTTGCAGGGAAAGTGCTATCTAGGTTGAAATCTGACCTGTGAATAGGAGTCAGCCAGTGAAAGACAAAAGGGGAAATTCTCCTAGTGGATGGAATACCACGTATGAAGCCCAGGGGAGATAGCCTAGCACCCTTGGGAACTGAAAGAAGTTCAGTGTAGTTGAGGGGCTGTGTGGATTAGGGCTGGAAATGTGAAGATTGGGGTCAGAAAATAGAGGCCAGATCCTGCTAGATTGGAAAGCCTAGTGAGTTAGAACTTCATTCTAAGGTCAGTGAGGAACCATTGTGGGTTTTAAGTAGGGGAGGAAACTGATAAGGTTTATCTTTTAAAAAGATCATTCTTGATGCCTTGAGGGCACTGGGTCAGAAGAGTACCAGATGAAGAGACTGGAAAGGAGGCTACTATTCAGATAAAAGATGATGGCAGGAACCAGGAACAGGACAGAGAGGACAAGAGATATGGACAGATTAGTGATATTTAGATGTCAGGCTGATCCCAAATATGTCACATCATACATTCCCTTGACAGGCAAGCTTTGCTCCTACTATCCACAGATTCAAATTCTACCTACACTGGTGCTATCTCTACTTGAAGCCTTCTCTCACTTTCAACCCCCAGAACCTAGACAAATGCTTTAAAGATTTCTTTCTCTGTACCCCTTATTTGCAAAGAGAATTAATTTACAATTTAGTTCTTGTTTTCATAGAATATTTATTTTCTCAAGTGGATGGCAAGCAATATGAGCAGAAATCATTGTTGATACATCTTTATATCTCCCTCTTCTTCAGTATTTCCCACTTCATCTTGTGCAAGGTGGATGAACTATAAATACTTGTCCCGTTGACCAACTATGATCTTGCTCCACTTCCAAAAATTTTACGGGTAGTTCTCTTTCAGGTCTCATTTGAAATGGCACAACTGATCAATCAATCTAATGATTCTTTCATTTATTTATTTGCTTATGCTTTTATTTACTCAACATACACTTATAGGTAATTGCTATGTCCTAGGCATTATTCTAGGGCTGATTCTTTGCTTTTTACTGAACTATTCATTTCATTTTGCATACAGTATTTTTCATCAGAGAGCCAAAGAGTCAGACCCCTTTGCCTGTTTGCCATGTAAAATGAGGATTGAATGTACTGGAAATGTTTTTCTGCCATAAATGCAGCTTAGCACATGGTACCCAGATGAGCCATCTTATGGCATGGGGAGGAACTAAGGTGTGGAATGATTCCTTTGGCTTCTTAGGTGGAGCACTTGCCTTCTGTAGTTGGCAATCGTGTTGCCCAAGGGACTCAAACCTTGGTATTTGAATGTGTACTGGGCTGAGTTAATCCTATCCTGTTTTTTTAAACAGTTCCTGATGTTTACCCAGTAGAAACAGAATTAAATAGTGCCAGATACTCCAAATACATGAATCAAAAGAATGTCAGAGTCCTAATACAAAGTTCTTAATGTAAAGAAAATTTTTATCTTTTGCCCTGGTTGCTTCCTCAGCTCCCAACTTGCTATCTCTGCACTCTACCCTACCAGAAATGGGTACTGGACTAGCTGTGGTTTGGAAGGGAAGCTTTTGAGTTTCAAGATTCTTCTGATGTGCGCTGGCTTTAAGTGATTTTTATGCTAGCATTGCATCAAAGCTCTTTTTTGGCAAAGAAGTTGCCATATACGATTAAAAATAATTTGAGGGGCAGGATTTCTACCAGGAATTGAACAAACAATGTAGTGTCTTAAGCTGGTTCCAAATTCCTAATGCATCTGCTTTGTACAGTCCCCATTTCATAATACTACAATTCCTCGTTTGTCTGAGTTCTTTCTGCTTGTGTGCTAGAAGAGTCACGCCCCCTTATTTCTGGCCCTAAAGGCACCTTCCCAAGTTTGGAGAACACTCTTATTTGAAGTCACATAAGCCATAAATAATGCAGTTGTTGCAAACATCCCAGTTCAATATTGAGCAAGCCACCCCATTGCTTTTCCTGAGCAGGGCAGTTGTTGTAAAACAGTTGACTCCTCAGCTAATTTCCTGAAAAGACTGCCCAAACCCTGATCCATTTTCTTGCCACAGCCACCATCTTAGATTCTGATGCTTTTTGTAGTTTCTTTCTTGAAACTCCCCAATTGAACCGATATGGCCACATAGTATATTTCAGAGGTTTTGTTTGTTTAATTATTTTTATCTGAAGGTGCATCATGGGTCTGTGGATCAATGTGTAGAAATTTCTAGGTTCAACAGACTGTGGTGCTGGGCCTTAATCTCTCAGCTGTGATCATAAAACGTTTCCTGATTTGCTTATGCCTAATTTAAACTGAGATATGTCTTGACTTTGTTTGTTTGTTTTTGATACCAAATCTTGCTATTATTAGGTCACTGTGACTTGCAAGTAACTAAATCCTAGCCTAAACTGGCTTAAACAAAAAGGGAATTCATGGGTTTACGTAATTTCGGAAGTTAAGGGAGCAGAGCGTGGTTAGACACAGCTGGATTCAAGGCTCCAAAGGGGATTTTCAGGACTCAGTTTCTCTCCATTTCTTGGCTCTGCCTTCTGCTATTGTTGGCTTCAACCTCATGTTTCATGAGCAATAGTAGGAGTACATCCTCTAATTTTTAGGTCCTGTGGAAAAAAGTGAGTTTCTCTCCCCAAGATGTCCAACAAAATTCTGAACCTATCATTGGGCAGAATTTTTTCACATACCCATTCCTGACCCAATCACTCTGGTGAGGTACATGCCAATTAGTGTAAGACATCCCTGATGTGGGGAGCTTGTACTGGAGTCAGGGCAAAGAGCCCTAAACGCAACAAAACAAGAGATACCCACCTCAGTTCCTAAGGCAGGTGGGGGACTGTGATTCCCTTATCTCTTTCCTTTACCTACCACACAATCCAAGTTTGGGTTTAAAGGAGATCTGACCCTATAAACCATTTAAAACTCAGTTATCAGAATCTGAATGACTAGGATCAAATATGTGTATATTATTTTTATATTCATTGGCATTATTTTGTTTTTCTGTTTGGTTATTGTGCCATTGTGTTTTTTTTTTCAGTTTTTATTTTGAGTTTTCTTCCAATTTTATGACACATTTTAAAAATGGGGTATTCTACAGTACATTTTCATAATTGTTCTTTTAAGAAGTTAATATGTCACTTTGGATGCCTTTTGTAGAGGCTGAACATATGAAGGGAAAGTATTAGCATTTATCTTTTTATAAAGTTTATATAATTCAACTGTTAAAACAGATCTGTTAGCATTATCTTAAATTGGACGTTTTGCCTGAATTGAAAGTAAACAGAGATTAGTGTACAAAATTCTGTATGCTAATTCTGTGTGCAAAATTCTGAGAAATTTGGCTTAGTATATATTTTGTATTAGCCTCAACAGAATTGATCAAAGCATCCTTCCATCTCTTTGCTCCCCTAGTCCTTACATGCTAGGCTAAGAGCACACCAAGACCTATCTAATGGTAATTGTTCTTAATGCTGTTCTATAGCCCTAAAATTCCAGTTGTACTACACAGATAAAATTAAATAAGAGCGAGAAAACTCCCACTGCCACTATTTTATTATTATTATTATTATTATTATTATTATTATTACTAATGATGGCTAGCAATTATTGAGTGTGTACTATATGCCAGTGACTAGATAAAGTACTTAAATTTATAATTTCATTGAATATCCTCAACAACCCTATGAGAGAGGTAGTATTATTCTTGTTTATGGGAAAGGAAACCAGGTTAAGAAAGCGCCTCTGAGATTTCACACAGCTACTGTGTTTCCCCGAAAATAAGACCTAACCAGACAATCAGCTCTAATGCGTTTTTTTCGAGCAAAAATTAATATAATATCCAGTCTTATAAGATGCATTAGAGCTGATTGTCCAGCTAGGTTTTATTTTTGGGGAAACACAGTAGTAAGTTTCAAACCTTGAGATTTAAATACAAGTCTGCCTAATATCAAAGCTCATGATTTTTGTTTAGGTCCTGTCAACTGATAGACTTAGTCTTTAGGTCTATGGACCAGAAATAACATTACCTTGGGAAGTCCTTTTTCTTGGCCCTGATTAGCCAGTCCTGGAGAAGGGCGTCACTTAGATTGTGTATAATGCGTCCGTGATCACCCCTTTAAACACTGGGCACCAGTTTTGTGCATCAGACAGGTCCTATGTTGCTACCCCTCACATTTAGACTTTTCATTATCTGTCACAGTCCTCACATAGGTAAACCATCTGTAAATTTTGCTGCTTGGTCATTACTTTGTCACGTTTAGGAAAGAAGAGATTAAGAATATTAAGATATGTTGGAAATGATTGCAGTGTTCAAAAACCTACATATTTCTATATTGTGTCTTAATCAGTACATAAACAGGAATTAAGCAATTCATTCCTGGATGTTAACACATCGATGAGAACAGGAATAACCTCCATTAACAGTAGGCTCTCAGTGCCAAGGCATCAGGCAGGTAAGCCTCCTTCTTCAAGGAGAGTCGCCTTCCTCATACTGCCTTATGCAAGAAAGGGAATGTTTTTGGTTTGCTAGCATCATTGAAAAGTTCAGTCATAGTTTGCTTCAAGCACAGCTAGGTCTAGGGAATCAAAGAATGTCTCCAGACACCTGTGTCTCTCCACTTTTCATTTCTGCTTTCCTCTCTTGGCTTAGTACTCCAGAAGTTTCTCCCCTTATGGTGACAGGATGGCCACCAGAAGCTTCATGTATACAATCTATCATCTACCCAGCAGAAAGATAGTATCTCTCTCCCAAGATTTCTAGCAAAATTTCTGAGAATGACACTTTGGCTTCGCTTGGGTCACATACCCACCTCCTGAATCAATCATTGAAACTAGGGAAGAGAACTAGCCAGGCCTGAGTTGTGTGTTGTCCTCTGGAGTGTAGGAGTGGGATGAACTCTTCCAGAACCATAAATGCTGAAAATGTGTAGAAAGATCGTTTTCCAATAGAAAGTCAGGAAGAAGGGGGATCAAAAGAACAAATCAACCAAACAAACAAACAAAAAACCCAGGTGTCCACCACACTTTTTCAGAACTCAATTTCTCTATCTGGAAATAAATCTAACTCCAAAATACTATGCTCCTGGGTACCCACTGATAAGAGGAAGCGCGCAGAGGAAGGTTTGGTATGCAGGCTGTCCAGGCATTGGTTAGGGTAACAGAGATGAGCTCTGGGCATTTTAGTGGTCCAGTAGGCCTGGAGGCTACAGTATTTGAGACCAGAGTGGGTCCCAGTGAAGGGGATTGGTGAGAGAGAGCTAGATCAGTTTTGAGGAAAAACAGATTGATTTTCAAACATCCATTTGGGATGGTTATTAAACAAGCCTGTTAGAACCTTTCTGAGGCCAGCTACACCCTGCTGGGCTGAGCTCTCAAGATGTGACATTGAGATAACACCCACTGTTACCCCTGACTAGAAAATAATGATGAAGCAGCAAACTACGTCAAACAATGCAGGACAGTTAGGAATAGAAATGACGCTGGTGGCACTGAGCTAATTAGAGGTCTTCTGAAAGGGTATGGATTTATAAATTTTGCAGAAGTCACTATTTCATTAGTTGCGTAAAAATATTAAGAAGATCTATGACTTGTGTTTCAATACGTTCAGTGAAAAGGAAAGATAACAAACCCCAAAGAAATGTCTTATTCTTTCCAATGGTAGAAAATGACCCTCACTTTACTAGTGTTATTGGATATACAAGGCAAGAAACCTGTGGTTCAGAGCAGGGGATCCTGGGTACACATTACTGGATAATAGAATAAATTACAGGCCATTCCTGAAATAAAAAATAGAGGGCCTCAGCTAGAAAGAGAAATCCAAGTTGTGGAGCAGCTCTGGGAACAGAGCACTTATAGATCAAATAGTTCTTGTGAGTTTTCTAAACGACTGAAATGTAATTCAGTTTGATGTTAGAGAAAAACTCTTGTTACCTTAAAATTAAAAAATAAAAAGAGGAGAAAAACTAAAAAGACCCTATTTTCTGGTTTCCTGGACTATGATTTATGCCAGAGATCTGGGCTCCTGGGGCTAACTTATGCCCCCCGGCATGGGTGCCCCGGCCCCGGGTGGCCGACCCTCAGCACAGACTGAAGGCAGAGCCTCCTCCATCCTGAAGCGGATGTTGGCCAAAGCAACCAGCCCCATGCCTGTCAAAATATAAGCTAAGTATGGCATATGGGATTAGAGAGGGATCACAGAACCTTAGACATTTCCAAGAAAAACGAATAATAGAAGGCCAGGCCTTGGACGATCTGCGTCTCATTAATCCCCCTTCTCCACAGTGGAGGGAGGGCTGCCGGGATATGGGCTGCAGATGGGAAGCTCACTTTCCCGGAGTTTTGTTCTATTCTCCAGGCTCCTCTTAGGCACCAGAAGTATTCGTTTCCTGGCATGAGCAGGGATTTGGAGTACGGGTGTCCAATTCACTCTTTGTACAGCTTGGACAGCTGGCTGGGCCCTGGGATATTTGAAAGGGCCAACAGGCACCCACTATTAGGATAGGCTACGCCTGACCCAGCCTCCAGTCCCACCTCTCTGCCTCGGGATCACTGGTGTAACCCCCATCTGACCTCTCCCTCTTCAACTTTCCCACTGCTGACCCAACTCTGAGCATGGTTGCCAGATCTGTCTTCTTAAATTACCTTTTAAAGTGGTGAACTCTTGTCTTGAAAGTCAGCAAGGACTTCCCTTTGTTTCCAGGAGAGTTTTTGAATACCTCCATCTCTGACAGGTCAGTGTCCCTTCAGACGCTCTGCTCATGCCTCCCTCCAAATCTTTGCCATGCTCTTCCCCTGGCCTGGAATGTGCCCTTTGAACCAACCCCCGTCCCCATCCACCTGCCCTGTCCAGACCACTCCAGCTCTCGGGGGATTCTCCTTCTGCAGATTGTTTATATTGTACGGTATCTGCACTGCCTCTTGGACAATTAATTGTGTCCTTTTTCTCTTTAGCACATTTTTAAACATTTCTATTGATGAGACTATCAATTTCTTCCTCTCTTGTATATCCCAGAGGGATGATCTCATAGTAGATATTTAATAATGATTTATTGAGTAAATGAATACATAACTAAATGGTATCGACAGCACTTAAAAACATTCTTGTTATTTGAGTAAAACAAATAACAAGGTTAGAAAAATTACAATCTAACCCCATCGTTTCTATTTCCAAATCTGAATTTGATCCACTATTAGGTTGGTCCTTGCTACCACTTGTTTTAATCTGCCACAAGAAAAGATACTAGAAACATCTTTCATCAGCAGAATAGTCCTACTGTCCATCATCTGTTCGGAAACCTGTTAATGATTTCCTATTAGTACTACGTTAATAACAAACCGACCCTCTGACTTCTCTGGTCTCATGACTCCTTGCTTTTATCAGCTCCCAGGAAACTTGCCTGCCTGGCTCCTTCCTCAGTGTACTTCCTGGTTTTAACCTCATTTTCTGGGAAGGCTGATCAGCCAGATTTTGCCACTTTCTTCTCCTACTCGCATGGCTGCTTTCCCTGCCTCCTGGGCACAGAGCTAGGGCCTTCTGAAGTTCTATCTTTAAAGCCTTGTAAAAGCTCCTCTTAAGCTAAAGTACCAAAAGCTGGGGAAAACATAAGTCTGATTTACCATTCAGTGCCTGTGACTTGTAGAGATTAAAAAAATAAACAAAAGGAGACATGTTTGAAACACTAAAGGCACATCAATTACTTCCAGCTTGTGCCCTTTCCTTTTCAACTCTCATCTTGTGAATGTCATTGTCTCCCTGTTCCTGAGCACCTTCGCCCTCTTCTCGGGTCTGAGCCCACCCTCGAAGGGGATCTCCACCAGGAAGCAGGAAGCCCAGTCTCTGAGCCCAGCTGGTGCCTTGATGGCTCAGCCAACCCTGCCTGCCATTCCTTTTCCACAGAATGAGCTGGCGCCCCACCTGAATGTGACAGATCAGGTCCAAGGGTGGATGGAGCATCCTGACTTTCATGGCTGCCAAGCAGCATAACCCTCCCCTTGACAGTCCCATATTCACAGGAGAGGGGGCTGAAAGAGAACAATGCTGGTGACAGCAATTCATACAAATGAGCAGAGGCTGTGATGCATCCCCAGGTCTCATTTTCACCCTTGGCTATCACTTGTTTTAAAAATCTGCTTTCCTTTGCTTGGAGTCAGCTCCAAGAAGAAGGGAGTGTTATGGGATCTCTGGGTGGTCAGGGTCAAAGCTTCAGGTGTGAGTTAGCCTCGAGACTGCTGAGGTCAAGCGCAGCATTCTATGAACTTCCCTGGGGCTTCAGTCTCATGGCTAGGACAGTGCCCAACCTGCAGGAGAGTTGAGCATCTTTGAGAAGTAGAGATCAAAAGAGCATTACTGTTAAAAGAGATCTGAGAAATCAGTCTTCTTTAGATAGATGAGAAAACTGCAGCCCAATAAGTATGTAGAATTCTTCTTGCATGTTCTCATTCATTCATTCATTCTGCAAATATTTATTTAATGCTTACTATGTCCAAGGCAGAGTGTACGATGTCTCGGTGCTGGTGTGTAACTGAGCTGGGACCAGAACTCAAGGCTGCTTATTCCTGGCCCAGTGTCACTTTCCATACAAAATATAAGAAGCCAGCATTTTAATTAATTAATTGACCATTTGTTGAGCAGCAACTAAATTTCAGGCTCTGTTTACAAATGTTTGACATAATTATGTCAGTCAATTTTTATACCATTCTGAAAAATACGGGTATATGATGAAGAAACTGAAGCCCAGAGAAGTTGCACAGTGTTTGGATCCTGCAGCTAGTTAAATGGTAGAGTTAGGATTGAGTTGGAAGTCCATCTGACTGCAACGTCCAGGCTCTATTTTACCATGGTACATTGGCATCTCAATTGCTCCCCAAACTCCATGCTCTAACGAGGCTGACCTCACTCTCCACCAAGAGGCTCCACATCTTTTTACAACCAAACTTTCGTAAATGTACTTCTCCGGCTAGGTAAGCCTTCCTTTCTTCCTCTCTACCTGTACGTTCCTATTGGTCCCTCAGGGCTCACATCTTTATTAGCTCATACTTCACAAATGTTTAGAGATGATGAAATCTGACCACCTTGTTTAACTTAGCTGAGCTTGCTGTTTAGAGAGCCATCATTCCTTCAAATGCATTTTATTTTGTCAGGTTTTACTGATATCCAGGTCAGACTTGCAAACAGTCCAAATACATAAATGTTTGTCACTGGCCCTTTAGAAAAAGAAGGGAGACCTTGACCTGTCTTCTTTCCTCTTGTCTAGAATAAATTGCTACTTGCCTGGGGGATGGTGATTGGTTATTATCCAGCCGAGTCAGGGAATGCTCTGAATAATCAGATATTCTGATGAATAGAGTTACATTACATGGATCATCAGCTTTCAAGGAATTAGAATGAAATACATTTAACACAGATACTGTACTAAGCATAATGTAATTTGCTTGCTGTTTTTTTCTGCTGATGCTGCGAGCATCAATTATCACTTGACAGGAGTTGAGGTGTTATGGAAAGAGTACCAGAAGCCAGATAACTCTGCCACTAGCCTGCTAAGTGATTTTGAGGCATTAAACCTTTCAATTCAGAGTGCTAGTTCCTCATCTGTACTACAAACATTTTGGATTAGATTTTCCGGTATCCATGTTGCATGCATGCCATAATTCTCTACTCCTGGGCCCATGTCAGACATCACTAATCAATTGAAGTGTTTTTCCCTTTGATCCTTGACAGCCTCAGGATCCTTCTAAACCCAGTGTTCCAGCAGCAACCCTCAGTGGATTAGAGTTGGCACATGAAATGAAATCTATTTGCTGTCATTGAACTAGATGATCTCCAGGGTCTCAGCTTTTATGAGTTGCCTGAAGCAAGTGCATGCTGGATGGAAAGCTGGATGATGGGTAGTTTGTAGTATTATCAAATACTAAGTATTTAACTACTCAACTGAGTTGGTTTTTTTTGTTTGTTTGTTTGTTTTTCTTTAATTCACTACACCTAGGCTAATGTGGCTACTGAAAACTCTGACAAGAATCCTATCTAAAATCCTGGATGGGTAAGTCCATGTGAATGGTGACAAGGGAGGCCTGGTGAGCTTGGCTCTGTGCCTAAGATTCAACTCCATTGTTAACTTCTCTTTGAAGCCCTCCTAATAGAAACAAGCCTGCATCTGAGTTCCCTCAGCCCCCAGCACTAGGCTGGGATGTGTCATTCCATGTTATGGTTAATGGAACATAAAATACATGTGAAATAGTGGATTATAAGCCTCTTGGAGTCAGGCAGGAGGTTTTAGTCATCTTTTGGGTTCGCAGCCTGATTCCACAGCTAACAGGCTGTTTAAACTCTGACAGGTTACTTAACCTCTCTCTGCCTTGGTTCTTAATTTATTAAACAGGAAAATAATAGTAGTATGTACTTTAGGGGTTTGTCGTGCACGTCAAATAAGATCACCGATGTAAGTGCTTAAAAGACCCCCTGGTATATCATTATTGTTTTTATTATTATTATAAAGTTATAGCCTAGTATAATGCGTGATGACCAATAGGTGCTAATGTACGTTGATTGAATCAGTTTTTAAATGACCATCAGAGGCAAGTATCCACTTTGGAGAGACTGATCCAAGAACCATTAGGAGACAAATATGACAGGATCTGTCCACAAGATGGTGGGGAACTGAACAGGGCAGAGTTAGCACAAAGGGTCTGGATCCATCTGCCTCAAAAGCCACCAGAAATTGCTGAAAGGAGTCATGTGGCAAGGGAGGAAATGTTGCTCAGTTCTCTGAGTTCAGGAAATTTTTATTCTTTTAACTAGTCTTCCATTTTTTGAAGCATATTCACAAATCGTGAAAGTATTTTTGTGAGAGCATTTCCTTTTTATCTCATTGTGTCCTCAAACAAATTTGTGAGCTCAAGGTCAAGGCTGTAGCACCCCATATATGACTAGTCAGGGGAGGCAAAGTTCCAGAAAGGTTATGCGACTTGTCTAGGAAGACACAGCTTGTGAAGTGTAGAGCCTGGGCTCAGACTTTCAGCTCTGCAATCCCCTCCACTCGCTGTTTTTCCTGTTCTCTCCAGAAACATATTTCAGTTTTAGGTTTCCCAGTAGTTTCTGTTTTTTCTTTTTCTTTTTGTTTTTTAAACAACATGAAGAAAAAGCAGTTTTTATCAATTCATTAATATAAACAATGAGTTAGTGAAAGACTTTTGTCTTCCTCAAATCCGCCAAGCCCATGTCAAATGTCAGATTTATTTTGTGGCTACAAGAAATCATAAATGTAAAAATGAGCAAAAGTATTCCCACGAAAGCATGCCTGGGCGTGACTGTGGAACAAGAGGACAGGAACAGCATATAATGCTTAATGAAACGTGTAAGGGACAGAACTGGGCTTTTATTCGAAACACGATCTTCATTTTGCTGCCAAATAAAATAAAACAAGTATGAAACAGGCACAAACCACTGTTGGACATGTTTCCCTAAAGACTGGGACATAATGTGAAACCAGGAGTTTATATGTTGCCCTTTAGAAAAAAATGACAAGAAATTGTACCTTGTGAGTAGACATGACTTTTAGTTTTCCATGATAGGGATAAACTTGCAAAGAACCATAATCAGTTCATCCTTTATTCCTCCTGGAGGCCAGGGCATACAATAAACCCATTTTCCAAAGTTGCCCCCCACCACAACCATGCATGGGCCTGAGTCACCTAGTCTGCACACTTGAGAGCCCCCACTCACACCATACTATGGCTTTAGCTGATTAGGGTTGTCTGACCCCAAAGCAGCCAGAGAGTGGTTAAAACAACCAGATCTCTTCTTTCGATGTTTTAAATCTCAGAGAGGAGGATTTACTTGGTGTAAATACTTGAGTGGGGAGAACAAGAAGATTGGAGCTAAGATAGCTACACTGGGCCATGTCCAAAATGAGCACTCAGAGAAAAAAGGCAATAAGAGAAAGAGAAAAATGAAGTAGATACAAAAAGTTCGTGAAGGCATGAGAATATATGAGACAGCCCATACAGCGCTTTAAAATTAGTGGGACTGTTTTCCAAAGCCCAGATTCTAGCTCTAGTCCATGCATGGGGTCTGGCTGGACTTCTCACCCTAAGAAGCTGTAAGATGCCCCCATGTCTTGGGAGAGTGTGAGCACTCTATTTGTTGGACAAATTGTTGATTAAATAATGCTCCTTCTTCCGTGGGTTACTTTGAGTGGATTTGTTCCTTATATCCATAGGAGTTTTGATTGGTTTCATACAGCTTCCTCCAGCTGACATATGGGCTAGTGGCTCATTTTTTTTTTAATGTGATCATTTATTGTGTATTTAACATGTTCCAGAATCTGCAAAATATTTTACCGCATGATCTCATTTACGCCACACAACAATTTATGTCAGTACATACAATTAAGTACAACCATCAGCAGTAAATACTACAGTCATGTGCCTCATAAGACCATTTCGATTACCAGTAAACTGCATATATGACTGCGTTCCCATCAGATTATAATGGAGCTGAAAAATTCCTAGTGCTCAGTGACATCATGATCATCATAACGTCATAATGCAATGCATTACTCACAATTTTGTGGGGATGCTGGTGTAAACATACCTACTGTGCTGCCAGTCGTATAAAAGTATAGCACAGACAATTATGGTAGGAGGCTATACTGCCTAGGTTTGTGTAAGTGTGCTCTATGATGTTTGTAAAAAGATGAAATTACTTAATGATGCCTTTCTCACAATGTGTCCCCAACATTAAGTGGCACACAACTGTATTTCAACCCAATTTTATAGAGTAGAAAACTAAGGATGAGTTAAGAGCAAATGATCTGACCTAAGGTCCTGCAGGCAGCACATGACAGAGCTGCTACTGAAACCTAGAACTGGGTGGGTCATTTAACATTTACAGCTTTAGTTTCCTAACTGTATGATGGGGACAATAATATCTACAAAGAAGGAAGGTTTTCAGATCTAAGGACATACAGATATGAAGTACCTAAAAGTGCCTGGCACTCAGTGCTCAATGAATATTTGTTTAAAATAACAATAAGGCAAGTGTTCTTCATTAGGGTTCCCAGATGGGCTCCAGGAGATCTGTTTACTTCCCCAACTTGCATGCAATATTTTATGTCTATGTCAGTGTCCTTTTTTTTTTCCTGGGAGAATGTTTGCTCTCAACAGTTTTCACACAGGTCTGTGCTACATCCCACTCCATACCAAAGTAAAAACTATACACTTTAAGGAAAGCTTAAGATTCTCCTTTGTCCTAACGCACACCTCATTCAACCTCAAGCCAGAAGAATTTTGCAGTGACGGTGAGCTAAGAGAAGTTTTCATGGAACAGGGAAAAGAAATAAATGCTTGACTTGTACGTGGGAGTTCTGGCCCTGTTAGCTATATTCTGCATTGCTTCTCTCACTTGGAGATCTACATAGCTGAAACTGTTACCACCAGGTTGTCTTGTGCTTGGGAGATATCTGAGGAGAAGTAGGACGTTTTAGGCCTTCCTATCCCAGACAAAATAAGTCCTGATAGGTACACAGGTCTGAGCCTCACCGGTCATGGGATTGGGGCGAAAGCTTCAGGGGATAATCAAGTCTTTCTTTGACAGGTATCCTTATCTGGCCTTGGCTGGTGGTGGCTTGTTAGCAGAAGAGAATTTGGAGGTCAAGATCCCATCTCTCTCTCTGTCTCTCCATAGAAAAGTTTAGCAATTTTTTTAACATCTTTTGTAATTATCACCCCGCCACCCACACCCACACACACAAACACAAACAAACAGTAGCAAAGTCTCAGATGGAAGGCTTCTAATCACTTGACTGGCTTTAGTTGATAAAGATTGGGCAATTTTAATTCCCATTTTACCTTCAAAATTTGGGAAATTAATTTCATGACTAAAATCAATCAGTTTTTATCTCTTTTTAAATATAGAATCCAAATAATAACACAAAACATTTACTGAGCATTTATTTTACGCCAGTAACTAAACCAGTGTGTCCCCTGCATTTTCTCTAATTCCCAAACACTCCCATGAGATTGGACACATTATCATCCCCATTTATAGATTAAGAAGCCAAGCCTTGGAGAGGATAAAGAACATCCAAAGTCACCTGGCAGGTATTTTACTGGAAACTTCAATTACTAAATTGTCATTGGTTTGCTTCATGCTACAATAGGAAATGTGTGGTGTATGAGTGAAATGCCATTGATTAGAGGACAATTTGGGTCTAATTTTCATCTCTCTCCCAGTTGGAAAAATTCTCAGTTTCTTCCCCCAGCAAACCAGGTATCCTGATACCTGCCTACGACTACATCAATAACGACACCTCTTACTGAGTGTACACACATACCCCCCAAAGACAAAATGTTATTCAGCTTAGTTTTTACATGCCAGATCCTTAGGGGTCAGCAATGACATACCTTCCAACATTTGTAGGGAAGAAAATACAGATTTGTTACTCTTTATCAAGCCAGCAAGTGCTAGAAATTAAAGTTTCAATAACACTCTTCTATCTTCTCAGTTCCCTACTCCTTAAATAGTAGAATTGTTCTTTTAGTCAGTATAACAAAATACCAGAGACTGGATGGCTTAGACAATAGACATTTATTTCTCACAGTTCTGGAGGCCAGAAAGTTCAAGATCAAGGTACCAGACAATTTGGTTCCTGGTGAGGGCCTTCTTCCTGGCTGACAGATGGTCACCTTCTTGCTGTGTCTTCATGGCAATGAAAGTAAAATCTCTCTCCCTCTTCTCATGAAGCCACTGATCCCATCATGAGGGTCCTACCCTTATGACCTCATCTCACTCTAGTTACCTCCCAAAAACCTCCCAAATAATATCACAAAATACCATCACATTGGGGGTTAGGTCTTCAAGATATAAATTTTGGAGGGACACAACTCAGTCCACAGCAATCGTAGTTTAAAACAACCCGTGACCAATATAGGGTTGCTAACATTATTTTACTGACTTAATTATTAGTTAAAATTAATTAAATTTGATTGTTCAACATAAAAATAGAGGAAGGTCCTTTAAACAGAATGCACTTAGATACATAAAATATTTACACCAGTGTCCTAATTATTTTCATCTCACTATGGACTGACAAAACCTTGTCACAAAATGAATTTTGTGAACCATTGCTGTTGAAAGATTTTGTATGAGTTCACAATTAAAGAGACAGAAAATTTGCCTTTTAAAAAAATATTTTTGGATTGGACTAATTTGTGCATAAAGTTTTCTTAACTTTTGAACTGCTAGAGTTCTGCTTTGGGGCATTGCTTAGAGGCAAAGAAATTGGAAACACTCAGTCATTGAAAGGCATTACAATTTAAGACATGTTTCATCAGCCCAATGTCAAGGATATCAAAGTGGACAATTTTAGCTCTTTATCTATGCATGGTTCATACAACCCTTGGTTATCCAGTGTAAAATGCTGATTTCAAACTTCAATAAATGACTAGACTCACAGGTATTAACCCCCGCAATGAATATCTATCCCAACTAACCATATGCCTCTGGATATAGATGGAGAAGAATTTCAGCTATCTAAGACTCATGTGGTCCCAGCTCCAGATGGGACTTCAAATCATGTTTCCAGAACACAAAGAACACTTGATAAAGTTGGAGAGAAATATTTTTCGAAAATATGTCACCAAGCAGCTTGGGAGTGATTTAACAGAATCATCCTACAGGGTATGAATTTAACCTTTGATCTCTGAAATGAAGGTCAGCAAATTTGTTTTTACTCTACATCTCTTATAATCAACTCAATGTCTGGGTAATCAGTTTCTAAAGAAGACGCTGTGTTTACACATAAGTGATACTTTCACCCTCTAATTTTTAGCCACTTAACTCTCTCTTCCCTGAATTAAATTGTACTGCTCTCCTCAACTTTTTTTGTGGGAGAGGAATCTCAAAACTTAACATGCAATATATTAGAAGGGGGAAAATGCCATATTGTTGTCTGCAGAAAAAAATAAAATGTCCAACAACATGTTTTATTTATGTTTTTCTTCTAAGGAGATGAACATGTGAAAAGATACTGGTTTTTACCTCTCAGTTCATCAGAAGTTTTCTTGCTAATCACTACTTGAAGTGAGGTTTGGCAAAGTACTGCCTATGGGCTAAATTCAACCCACTGCCTGTGTTTGTAAATAAAGTTTTATTGGCACACAACCATGCTCATTTATTTATGTATTATCTCTGGCTGTCTTTGGTGCTACGAAAAAAGTGAATAATTCCAACTGAGATTGTATGTCCCACAAACCTTAAAAGATTTACTATGTGGGCCTTTACAAAAAACATTTGCCAACCACTTTAAATTAAAGAAAGAGGATTGGAGTGGTGACATCGTGAAAAAATATGCTCAGTCCAGACACAGACATAGTGTGGGGGTAACTGAGGATGGAAACTGGTTTTAATCCAAATGTTTACTTTGCAGAAACAGAGTCTTAGAATAACATCAAGCTGATAAAAAAGAACAATAGTTTGGGATGCGTTGTAATGAGATATAGACATAGTAACTAAATTTATTCCTCTGATTCTCCAGCAGCCTATCTAATAAAAATATGCTACGGTAGAGATGAACCCAGAATCTTCAGCTAATGTCAGCCATTTGGGAATAAGTGTTCCTTCTCTGCAGCAGATGTGTGGCTCAAAGTTCATCATGAGTGCACTCGCCAAGAGAGCACAGCATGTGTTGTTCTGTGACAGGACCAGCACTGACCCGTCAGTGGAATAACTAATTTCATTAAAGGTTGTGGGGAAACAGTGGGGGTGGTGGGGGTGGGGGGTGGGCTAGGCTAGAACCTGGAAAAACCAGTTTTAACCCTTTCTGAGCGTGACTTTGTGTACTTTTTAAATAATGTTAATTCTGTTTAAGAAATGCCTATAAAATTGAAGCCAAAAGAATGAAATGCAGTCTGTAGCAGTCCCTGCCAGTCATCCTTCATGGACAGCTGCCAGGAGGCTGATACACAAAGGCGATCATTGCATGCATGGTTATTTCAGTCATAGACACTCGTCATCCCTTGAAATTGCTCCACTCCAAAGATTCTAAATTCCAACCTCCGCTTTCCTGTCTCAGAAGTCAAGTGCACAGGCCGATAAGGGTGGGCTCCCTCAACTTCCACTTCCAACCCAAACTTCCAGATATTCATCTTGGGTCTGGATTTTTAATCTCTTTTGGAAGACGAGCAGAAACCTACCTGTGGGCTTGTACATTACCATATTTCCTTCTTTCTCTCAGTCATTGAAAGAACACTGCTTTGTCATCGGCAGGTTCTTTCTCTCTACTGACTCTTTCCGTTTTCCTAACAAACATGCTTGAGTCTCATTTGTCCTAAAATTATGAAAACTCAAAAAACTAAAACTAAAAATAAACACATCCTTTCCTTGACTTGGCTCTTTTCTTTTGCTACTTGCCTAGCTTTCTTCTTGTTCATTATCTATGGATTAACAAGGATAAGACTAGGTTATGGTAACATCCAACCAGTACATCTCAGTGACTTGAAAAAACTTTATTTTTTCTTCATGAAATGGCCACAGATCAGTTGAACCTCCTCAAGAGTATCTATCCTCTTAGACAGAGACTCAGCAAGGGTCTTCAATCTTTCTTTTTTTAAAAATTTTTATTGGGGAATATTGGGGAACAGTGTGTTTCTCCAGGGCCCATCAGCTCCAAGTCGTTGTCCTTCAATCTAATTGTGGAGGGCTCAGCTCAGCTCCAAATCCTGTTGCCATTTTCAATCTTTAGTTGCAGGGGGCACAGCCCACCATCCCATGTGGGAATTAAACCAGCAACCTTATTGTTGAGAGCTTGCACTCTAACCAACTGAGCCATCCGGCCACCCCTCCGGAAGCTCAGTGGCAGCTTGTTGTCTTCAATCTAGTTGTGGAGGGCACAGCTCACTGGCCCATGTGAGAATCAAACCGGCAACCCTGTTGTTCAGAGCTCACGCTCTAACCAACTGAGCCATCCGGCCACCTAAGGGTCTTCAATCTCCAGTTTTGTCATCTATGTGACAAGACCTCCTCCATAATCACTGTGGTAGGGAGAAAGAGATTGAAAATTCAGGTACGGGTTTTTCACTGCCTTAGTCCAGAAGTGACCACTTCACATTCCACTGAAAAACCATCATGTGGCTCCTCCCAAGAACAAGGAGACTGACAAGTATCATCTTCCAGGTGCCAGGAAGGGGAGCAGAACCAGACATTGGTGAATATAGTAATGTTTTTCACAACAAACTTCTGTAAGGAGGTGCCTGCACTACTGCCACTACCTCCTCAAAGTTCACTCACTGTCCGTCCGACCCATATCTTCTAAAACCTGGTCTTTAGCACTGCCACTGCACTAACATTCCTGTTTTATGGGGTTTTTTTGTTTGTTTGTTTTTAATCTTTTTCTTACAATGGCCTCCTAGTTGTCTATCTAACCATATTTTCTCTGCTATTACTTCCTTGGTTTCTTTGTAGAAATTGACCGAAACTTCAATCCCCTTCTTCCTGAATCCCCTTCTTTGTCTGCATGACAGTATCTGCAACATTTTCCAGCTTTGCATGTCCTTTTCCACACACTTTTTCTCAGTCCCCTTTACTAATTTCTCTTCCTCTTCCTTGTGTTCATTGTAGGGAATCCAGGCAGCTCAGACTCTTCTCTGCTTTCCCTTGGGCTTCAGCCTTCAGCTCTGAGACTAGAACTCCCCAATTAATCCATCTATCCACCCCTTTCTCCAGATCTCAACCTGCACTTAACTTTTAGTTGAAATTACACTTGCAACTTTTAAATTAATATATATTCATAATCTCTTTGAAAAACCAACCCTCCTCCTGACCTGGAACTTTCTGTTAATGGAATTGTATCAGTTAAAATACCATGACTGCAAGTGACAGAATATCCCCACTCAATTGGCTTAAAAAAATAAGGAAATGTATTACCTTAAATGTATTACCTAATGAGCAGTCTATGTGCTTATCTCAGCTCTGGCCTGCTCTGTGGGTCAGTTCTGGCTTCCGTTGGCTCCTGTCATGGTAGGTAGGCTTCTGTAACAGCTTCAGTGATTGTATTCAGATACATTAGCTTCCTAAAGTGGGGCCGACTCTTCTTTGTGTTTCTTTTTAAGAGAGGAAACCTGTTCCAGAAGTCTGCCTAACAGTCTTCCCTTTGCTTCCTAAAAATTTTTTTAAAAAAACAACAGCTTCATTAAGATATAATTTGCATTCCATAATTGCCCAGTTTAAAAGTACAATTCAATGGGGGTTTTTAGTATAGTCACAGAATTATGCAGCCATCACCAGAATCAACTTTAAAACATTTTTATTGCCCCCAAAGAAACCCTTTATCCATTCACAATCACTTTCTATTTCTGTCTCTCCTCAGTTCCTAACAACCACTTATTTACTTTCAGTCTTTATGGATTTGTAAATTCTGATCATTTTGCTTAAGTGAAATCATGTAACATGTGGTCTTTTGTGTCTGGCTTGTTTCACTTAGAACAATGTTTTGAAGCTTACCATATTATATCATGAGTCAGTATTTCATCCTTTGTTGTTGTTGAATAATATTCCATTGTATGAATATACCACGATTTTTCATTATTTTTAAAAAGATTTTTATTAAAAATATAGCTAACATATGATATTGTATTAGTTTCAGGGGTATACCATAGTTATTCACCATTTGTATACCTAAACAAGTGATCACTATGATAAGTGCAACAACCATCTGACACCATAATATGCTATCACATTATTATTAACTGTATCCCCCATACTTTACATCACATCCCCATGACTTACTTCTTTTATCCCTGGAAACTTGGGCCTTTTATTCCCCTTCACCGTTCCCCCTTTTTTATATTTTTCAATTACAGTTGACATTCAATATTATTTTATATTAATTTCAGGTGTACAGCATAGTGGTTAGACATTTATATAATTTAAGATCCCCCTGACTAGTCTAGTACCCACCTGGCACTATACATAATTATTACCATATCACTGACTATGTTATTCCCTATGCTTCACTTTACATCCCCATGACTATTTTGTAACTACCAATTTGTATTTATTAATCCCTTTACCTTTTTCATCCTGACCACCAACTCCCTCCCATCTAATCACCCCAACAAACTTAGTACCCATCTGACACCATACATACTTATTTCAATATTATTGACAATATTCCTTATGCTAAACCCTACATCCCCATAACTACTTTGTAACAACCAATTTGTACCTCTTAATCCCTTCCCCTTTTTTCAATCACAACCCCAACCCCCCTCCCATCTGGTAACCATCAAAATGTTCTGTGTGTCTACGAGTTTGTTTCTGTTTTGTTAGTTAATTCTGTTCTTAGATTCCACATATAAGTGAACTCACATTGCGTATGTCTTTCTCTATCTGACATACTCTACTTAGCACAATACCCTCCAGGTCCATCCATGCTGCTGCAGATGGAAAAAACCTACTCCTTTCCATGGTCGAACAATATTCCACTGTATATATGTACCACCTCCTCTTTAGCCATTCATCCATTGACAGACACCCGGGCTGCCTCCACATCTTGGCCATTGTAAACAATGCTACAGTGAACATATGGATGCAAGCTAGGTGAGGCAGGGTTTCAGGGAGCCACTAGAGTGGGAAGAGTAGGGGTCACAAGATCAATGTAAATTCTGGTTTGGTGCCAATGCTGAGCCTGGAGCTACTCAGCAAAAGTCTCAGAGCACACTGAGGCCAGTTACAGCCCACTTAGGGCCCTGGGATTCTAATAGTTTTCCAGGAAAAGAGTGCAATTTGGGGCTGGCTGCTCACAGAGAAAGTGCCTCCAGCATTAGGGAGGTGGGCTGGGGGATGGTCCCAGTGAGTCAGCAGTATGGAGCAGCGCAGCTCACCAGGCCAATCAGATTCAGATTTGGCCTTGGTGGGGTGGGCTCAACACAGGAAAGATGGCGTCAGCCGGCTGGCTGCATGGGAGCCAGACCTCATACAGGGAGAAAGCCGACTGTCCTCCAGTCCTGTCCCTGAAGCAACACACCTTAGTCTGCACCCCCGTCCGTCACTCCATTTGTCTCCAACGACTTCCCACCGTCCCACCACCAGAACCCAAGGTGAGTGCCGTGAGTAAGTGAATCTGTGTGCGGGCCGTTTAAGAGGATATCTGGGTTTCTCAAAGCATTCTGTCCTACCAGGATGGTTGGAGTTCCCATTGTTTTTCACAGCCAGATGTGGTGGTGGTTCCTCTTTCTGGCACCAGTACTTTGGGCCAGGGAACCTGGTGTTGGGGGCTGGGGCCCCTCGTTCTTCTGGGGGAACCTCTGTGGCAGAGATAGCTCTCCTGATTCTCAACTACCACAGGGATGTTTGGGGCCTGTTCTGCATCTCTGCCCTTCTTACCAATCTTGCCGAGGCTTCTTTATATATTTAGTTATAAAACTTCTGTTCAACTGGACTTCAGATGGTTCTCCAGGTTGATTGTTGGATAATTTCATTGTAATTTTAATGTATTCATGGAAAGACACAGGAACTGTGTTTATCTACTCCGCCATCTTGGATATTTCTCACCACATTTTGTTTATTATTCCTCAGTTGATGGACATTTGGATTGTGTCTGCTCTTTTGCTTCTTTTTGCCAAAATATTTCATCATATACTCATGCCTAATTCAATCACTGGCAAGAAAATGGAGCCACCTGGATGTTTTGAACAAATAAGTACCCTTCTCCCCTTCCCCCAACCCCCAGGGCTGAACATAGTGCATCTCCTCTGAAGCAGTGTCCACTTAGAGGATGGTGAATATTTTAACAAAATTGGAAGAAGGGAAGGGTGATGGGGAATGTGGGACAAAAAAACAAGGTCTGCTACAGGCAACAATAAATACTTTAATCTTGAAACTGTGGCTCTTTCTTCTTCTTCCTGGCCAGAGATATCCAATCAGTAGCCAAGTTTGTATATTTGATCTCTGCAGTGTCTTCTCTTGCTCCCCTTTCCCTCACCCCAAGCTGTGCCCCTCCACTTCATGCTCATATTAATTTTCATCTGGCTTTTTTCTGACAGCCTCCTGTTTACCCCAGTCTTTCTGTCTTGTCTTTTCCCCCTCCAGACCACCCTACACATGTTTATGAGAGCAATCTGTTTCACAGCATATATCTATTAGTAGTAATATCACAGCTCCTGTTCAAAAGTTTTCCATGGCTCTACTGCCTATAAAATGAAGTCCAAATATATCATTCACACACTTAAGGTCTGGTTCATTATAACTTTAATTATTTATTCTCAGTTACAAATTCCTTTTTCTACTTATGAACATCTTACCCATTCTTTGAGACATCTAAGATAATAACAGGTAACATTTCTTAAGATGTTGTTATGTGCCAACACTGTTCTAATACTTATTGAGATAATTCCATTGATTTCTCCCAAAAAGTCTATGAGCTCCATCCAGTTAGTATTATTCTCTTTTTAAAGATGAGGACATCAAGGCTAAGTACATTGCCCAAGATTGTATAACCAGTAGGTGGTAGAGCTAGAAGTCACATTCTGGTGGTTTGATTCCTATGTGCTCTGAGAAATTATTTTTTATTTCCTAAATATCACCTCCTTCCTGAAGGCTTTTCTAATCCCATCTTCTTTCCCTCCATCTGCTGCTCCCACTCCCACCCCATCCTCACTGACTATAATCTCTCCCTCCTTTGTAACCATATAATGTTTTCTTTATAATTTTCTTACTTCTCATATGTTGCTATAAGACGTTAAAATGGAGAGAAGAGAATTATTAATATATTTATTGAACACTTACTATGAATTTTGTGATTACTTATATACTTGTTTTTACCTGCCTCTCTCCCCCTACTGGGTCATACATTGGAGGGCAGGTGTATAAATCCTCTTTTTGCATTCCTGGTGGCACCCATCACAGTAGCAGTAGTGGATGGAGGGTCCGGGTGGGATGAGAAAATGGGAAGGCATGAGGTTTCAAGAATGATGGGCTTTAGAGACAAACAGATCTGAGTATGATGAATCTTAGCTCCTCAGTGTATCTAGTTGTATGACCAGTGTATCTAGCTGTTAACCTTTCTGTTATGGGCTGAATTATATCCCCTCAAAATCCATATGTTGAAATCCTAACCCCCAGTGTCTCAGAATGTGACTGTATTTGGAGACAGGGTTTTTAAAGCTGTGATTAAGGTAAAATGATGGCATGGGCGTGGGCACTAATTCAATGTGACTGGTGTTCTTATATGAAGAGGATATTAGTACACAGACATAGAGGGATGACCCTGTGAAGACACTGTGGGAGGTTGGCCATCTATAAGCCAAGGAGACAAGCCTCAGGAACAACCCTACTGATACCTAATGTACCCTCTGGGCCTCGGTAGCCTCATCTATAAAATGGACTTGCTGGAGGATTTAGTGAAATAAAATTCTCAACACAGTGCCGGGCACTCCCTCATATAGCAACCAGCCAGTAGCAATTTCCCCCTTCTTATTATCCTAAGGTGATGCCTTTGGGACAGGCAGTGTCAGGGTTGGTAGGGGCTTAAGGCTAAAACCCCTGACTATTGGTGAATAAGCAGGTTGAGATGAACCCTAGAAGTACTAGTAGCTACGAATGGCAGATTCTAAAATCAAGACTGGGCAGGAAGAAATAGATTGGGAGCTGGGGACACTGGCTGTATCTGTGTCTGAAAGTAACAGAAAGCCAGTCGCAAACAGAGTTAAACAGTGAATGGATTGTATTTGGACCTGCCAGTAAGCAGCTCAGGGATGGATACAGGAGCATGAAGGTTGTCACAGGACTCCGCCTCCCCCGACCCCCAGATGGCTGTGTTTTTTCTATACTAATTATGTTCTTCCCCAGACTTCACATTTGTAAGATGTAACACCTTCAACTGTATCTTCATGGTTGTAAGATGTCTGCAGAGACTCGAGAGCTTCACTTACTTTCAGCTTCAAAGACTAGAAGGGAAAAGTTCTTAATTCTTTTAATCACTCAGGCCATGTCCTGGGACTAGCTCTCCATGGGTTTGATTAGCTTGACTTGAATGATGTGCCCATCTGTACACCATCTCTGTAGCCAGCGGGATGTGATAATCTGGTTGGGTTAGGCCTGGGTCACATGTGCCTTGACTAAACCTGAACCACCAGAGAAGGTCTGAGGAAAGGAGAGAGACTAGATAGCTGCCCAAAACAGATGGCCACCATACCTGTGTACACAGAGAGGTGGCTTTTCAACAATAAAACCGAGAAGCTTGTTCTCTCTCTCCTTCTCCCCTCCCTCCCTTCTTCTCCCTCTTCTTCTCTCCCTTTTATTCCCACTTCTTCAAGTAGACTTCCGACTCCCAATTAATTTTGTGGTGACCTAATTCAAGTCCATTTGGTGATCTGATCAGTGACTTTAGAGGCGGTCAGTCTGCCAGCTGCTGCCAGAGTGAATGTGGCAGGGCCCTTAGGGAAAGCTATGAGGTCATCTTTTAATCGAGTTAGCCCTTCCTGGTGCACAAGGGCTTAACAGCCTTCTAGAATCTGTGTTCGTGCATATCTAAGTCCCAGGCTTGAGTAGACTCGCTTCTAGGTGTTACTGTCATGGATGACATAGCAAAAAGATACAATAATAACAATAGCTAATATTAACGGGGCACCTACTATGTGCCAGGCACTATGATGAGCACTGTACACGCTTCTATTTCATGTTATCTTCACCTCAACCCTGTGAGTACCCTCATATTATTGATGTGGAAACTGAGGTCCAGAGAGAGTAAGCAACTTGCCTCATGTGTCACAGGCAGGAAGTGGCAGAGCTAGAATTCCAAACCAGGTCTTCCTGATTCCAAACCCCTTCGTCTTTACTTCTCAGCCTCTCCACAACACCTCCACAGTTGGCAGGCCTGGTTGGACTGCAATCTGCAAGCAATTAGCAAAAGCAGCTTTCCAGCAAATCCAAGAAACAATCCAATCTGTAAAAAGGGAGGGGAAAGCCATCTTAAAAGAGAAGCTTTTTTTCCTCCCCAGCTGGTTGAGGGGGAGCAGTTTGCCACAGGCTGCTGAGGGCAAAGAAGGGGCAGAATGCTCACTGAATGTTCATTCTCCCAATTGTTTTTCTATGACATTGAGCTCACACTCCAGGGAAAATGCAGGGCCTGAATTGAAATGTCGTCCAAAGCCATTCAGCCAGGGCTTTCAAAGAAGCTTTGTTGGTGAAAATTTCTTACTGTCCTGACTCTCTCTGGGCTGAAAGTTGCCTGATAAAATATAGGATAACCAGTTCACTTTGAATTTCAGATAAACAACAAATATTGTTTCAGTATAAGGGTGTCCCATGCAATATTTGGGGTATATCTATACGAAAACATTATTCATTGTTTGTCTGAAATTCAAATTGAACTGGGCGTCCTGTATTTTTATTCGCTAAATCTGTCAACCCTGCCTGGGTTTTAAGAAGCCTGATCCCTTCTGCCTTGCTACAGAACCAGATTCCAACAGGTTATGTCATTTTCCTGAAGGAAGCAGAATCTAGAGGTGCATTCTAGAAGTGGCATGCTTATGGCTACTCTATCTTGTTCCTTTAAGAAAACTTTTCTTTTTTTAAATGATGTGGGCTTTGTAAATAGTAATAACAATGATAATAATAATCCTTCCAGGATCTGGGAAATGTCTTGAGGGTTTGGGGGAAACCTACTTTCCACTAAAGTTCCTGGAAACTGCTCAATGCAATTTGTATTTAATAAATAGCAGCAAGCACCACTGCCGCAGCGTCTTGTCACAGCATCCCACAGAGGATGTGGGAGAGGGCCCTGACCTCCCTCAAGGAGAGGCCTCTCCTTGGGGATTAGAGTTGAATTCCAAGATCCGCAGGACCAAGTGACCTTGGAGGACCCAGTGCAAGAGAGGGAAATGGGAGGACTAAGAAGGAAAAGAGGGCAGCAGAGGGAGGAAGCTTCAATGCAAATTGAACATCGTTTTCTCCTTTGCAGTGCTCGTTGCTTCCCTCTCAGTGATAAGTCGGAGAGCACATTCTTGGCATTGACACTCTCCTACTTGGACCTTTCTCTTTTCTTGGTTCCTGGCATAGAGTACTTGGCCATTTACTGCAGTGATAGGCCATTCCAGGGAGTGCCCCATTTAACCAGCAGCAGGCCAGCTGTCAGAGGAGCCTCTTCAAAAGGGAAGACACCCTGGGAGGGAGAGTATTTGCCAAGCAACTAAGTGTCCCCATGTTTCCAGGTGTTTAGTATATGTCTGTGGGTGTGCACAGTGGGGAATACAAGGCTCCATTGTGTTCTGCACTCTCAAGTTGGCGGAGGGCCTGGGAGCCAGGGTGGGTAATGATTCACTCCAACTGAACACATTTTAATGAGCTTCTAAGTCTGACACCTTCTACTTGGCCTATAGGAAGTGTAAGGATAAGACTGATCCCTGCTTTCAAGGGACTTCGAATCTAATAGGGGATAAGGCAAAGCAATACCAACATAGTATGCAGAGCAGTGAAAGCATCCTCAGAGGGGTAAAAGCCAAAGTTTTTGAGGTGTTCGAGAGAGTGAAAACATTTGCTTGAAGGAGAGATCACAAAGATGTCATGGAGGAGGTAGCATTCAAGATGAGCCTTGCAGGATGGGTGAGATTTCATTCGGTTGGGCTTAGAGGGGAAGACATGTTTGCCAACTGGTGTTTCATTGTGTTTCTCATAGAAATAAATCCATTCCTAACACAGATCCAAAATGAATTCCACTGATGGTAAGCATGGTCATACCGGGGTAGTGTTCCAAGCAGACAAGCATATTTATTATAATACTTCCTCACCTTGGAGTCGCCTCAGTGGTATCAACGACTGCCATGGACAGCTAAAACCAGACACCCAGCCCACGTGCCAGACACTGTTTTCTGTGGTTTACGTATAACATCTTACTCAATTCAAACGAGTGGCAGCTTCCTGGATAAATTATCATCTCGATTACAAGATTAAGACTGTGGAAGAATCCATTTATACAAGTCTTCCTTATCTACTCATCCACCCCGATTCAGGAATTCTTCTACTGGTGGCACAAAGCGATTAGTCTACTATTTTTTTCCCCTCCATTTTTTTTTTGCGTTGATGTACAGTTTTGTCAATATATAGATTCTGTAGAAATGACCAATATGAAGTAATATATAACTAATTACTCTTTTTTTCTCTTTATATTGTAGAAGTATTGCAAGGATGGAACCCTATTTAATGAATTTCACTAAAACACATTTTTGGATTTCAGCTCTTGTTATCACTATGGGCTGTTGTGTATATAAATATAACATATTTACTTAATTAAGAAATCATGAATAGTAAGTTTTTTGGTAGTCCCTGATCAATATATGTCCACTTTAGAATATTTTCCCCCCCTTTCTTTCACCTGCTCTCCTCCATCTGGTTCAAGCCGTTGTCTCTCAGTCTAGTTGTGTAGGACACAGCTCCCTGGTCCATGCTGGGAGCATTGTGCTGAGGCAGTCAGTGGTCGGTTGGCTGCTCACAGCAGTCCACATCAACCTCTGGCTGCTGGGCAGCCCAGCTCCAGGGAGAGCCGTTGTTCACAATCTTAGCTGTAGAGGGTGCAGCTCACTGGCCCATGTGGGAATCGAACTGGCGACCTCGGCATTAGGAGCACGGGTGCTCCAACCACCTGAGCCACCAGGCCAGCCCCCACTTTAGAAATTTTTGATCTTTAGGTAGAGTATTTATTTATGCGATTCTTGCTACTGATCACCTATATTATGTTAAATAATTAGATATGACAAAGTTTCAAAAATGTTTTGTGGAAACTGCAGCATAACATTGTTTGAAAATGGCTCTTTTGCTTAACTGTGTCATAAAGTTCTGGAGAAGAAAAGCCCCTCACTCCTTTAAGAAAGAGGTGGGAGTCTTGGCAGCTTGTAAATACTGTTGGCACAGTCTTTGGCATAGAAACTACTTTCCAAGTCAAGGAAGTCTTGATAACAGGGGAAGAGGTAGAACTCTGAGCTGGCTTTATGGGGGCCTGAGAAACCATGTCCTGATTTAGAAAAAAGAATGTCACAGGGAAACATTATTATATAGACCTACATGGTGTAGCTTTCTTTTTAGCTATCTTCAAGGGATCAAAAGAGGTTTTTTTGAACCTATCAGCAAAAGGAAGTGATACCCCTGAAAGTAGCCCTCTATATAAAGAGGAGGGGACATGTAGGTAAATTATTGCTGTCTCTCAGTGGGGCTCAGCACAGATGTGAGTCAGAGAAACAGTGGTGCCAGCGAGCACTCGACCAAGATCTAAGGTCCTTTAGTTGTTCTCTTCCCATTTCAATTTCTCCATCCGGTAAAGATGTCATGCTGTTATTTTATAGGGGTGTGTGAAAATTCATTTATTCAACAAATAGGTATTGAGCACCTCCCATGTTAGGCCTCTTCGTATAAAACAGACAGGCCCTGCCTCGCTGGAGTCATAAATGAGAGGATGCCTTCAGTCAACCCCAAGGAGTCAATACATGCTGAGAGGGAGGCTATTGTTCCAATTACGAGACGTGCAAGCATCTATAAACACCCATCATCTCCCAGGATTCTTTTGGAAGAACATCCCATGTGAAGCAAGGATAAATAGAGTGCTGCTTAGAAGTCCTAAAGTTCAGACAGACTCCCAGCATTGCCTTTTCTTAGGCCGCGAAATAAGATGGAACTGGACAAAGTGGTCATGGATAACAACAATGTTTTATGAGGGAAGGTCCTCAAATCATATTTCTAGAGTTGGAATTCTTTTTTTTTTTTTAACTTTAATATATTGACATATTTGTTATGGGTACAAATATGTCAGTAGTTAACAAGTGGTTAAATTATATATGTACTTTCTTTATTTCTTTGCCTTTCATTCTTTCCTTTCTTCCTCCCTTCCTTCCTCCCTTCATACAAAAAGCATCAAGCCTAGATTTTGTACTCTGAAAAGCCTAATTAATTCATCTACACATCATCTGTCATAACTAAGACTCCTTCGTCTACTACAGAAATGGCTGTCATGGGCCTATTAGAAATTAATCAAGCTCTCTGTCAGTCAACAGAAAATGTCACTGCCGTATTGCAATATTTGTGGTCATAATATCTATATACTTGCTATTTCATTTTATGGCACAAAACATATTCCCTCTTAAACACTGGTGTCCAATGCCAACTTGAGACCACAGACAAGATCTTCTAAGACAACATTTCTTTCAAGTATGGGCTATTAAAAAGTAGCAGAGAATTATGTTTTTGGTGTGTACTGAACTTCGGCTGCCATATGGTACAAACAAGACTGTATTTCTAATATCTGTCAATGAACAAATTGATCAGTCAATAAGCAGTTGTTGAGTATGTTGGATCCTGAGGGACATAAGCCCCAAATGTAAGTAAACAGATATTAACAGAGAATTTTTTCCTTTGGGAACCGTGAAGCTGAGATGACAAAAATTTAACAATTCAAAACCAAGTGACAGTTGTTCCTCCGAAAAATGACAAAGGCGAGAGTATTGGGAAGGCTTGGTGAGGAAAGTTGATTTTCAAACACAGAAAGGGTTTAGGTAATTCACTTTCTAAAACGTATATAATGACAAACTAGGGACAAATGTCTTCCTAGTAACTTCAGCTGCTATGTGGTACAAAACAAACTGTATTTCTCATATTTATCAGCTAACAAATTCATCAGTCAGCAAACATTCCTTGAGTATCTGCTTTGTACAAAAACCAAGGCTGGATCTTTTCATTTTTTTTTTTTTAGAATTTAATGAATTTTAGGACACATGTGTTGAATGTTTGAGGACAGCTTTTCAACTTCTGTAATGCTCTGGGAGAAGCTGAGCTCAGCTTCCTAGAGCCAGCCTCCCCCGACCCCCACCCCCTTCTTCCCATGGCCTCAGAGACTATGCATTTAGCATTCCCTACCGCTAGATTTGAAAGCCCAGAGTTTAAGAATGATGGCCTTCTGCTGAGCCCTGCTCCACTCATGGAAACGCTGCATCTGAGTAAAAAGGAAGTTGAGGCTGAGAGCCTGATGAATATTCGGGGGCTACTTCCTTAAACTTGAAGGCAAGCCAAGTTCCCTGCGTTAGACAGTAGGATTACTTTGGTTGATAAAGAACTCATGTACAATAACCTCGTAACCCCCAAAGTGAATAGGTGAACTTGCTCCCTGTTCATTTCCAGGGTCACTGGACCCCAGCCATGAAAGAGCTTGGGCTCATTAGGAAGGACAGATTATTGGGCACGCTGTGGAGCCACCCATGTTTTATGAGGCTGGGAGTGGGTTACACAAAGTGCCACAGAGTGAGAAAGGAAGATGTTTGGAAATATTTTTCTGCTTAAACTCTGAGATTGCAAGGGTTTTCTTAGCCCTGTGGAATTCCTCTAGCTGCCTAGGGATTTCTAGGTTTCTAAGAAGCTTGAGGTGGTTGTTAACCTAATACACAGTTGAAGGGAGCCAAGACAGCCTTCCTATGCCAGCTGTGTGGTAGGATGTCTTCTTAAAAGGCTCTTAAAAATCAGGCATGTAAGGGAATCCTTCTTTCTGAACTGGGGCCTCTGAAACTGGGTCAATGGTTCTTATCCTCATCTTCCTGCTTGCTTTGCTGAAGCACAGTGTAGGCAAATAAATATCAATGAATTGCTTAATGATTTTCATAAGGCTCCATATTTTCAAGGCAAGGGGCTCTCCTGAAATGTTTGATCTACTCCATATGAATCTGTTTTCCAAATGGCCAGCACATGTCGAGGCCTGCCGTCCTCTGGGTTACAGGAAGACGCCTTTGATGGGTTAACCGCAGAGTAACTGAACTCTTTTCAAGTCCCTTTCAAAAGTTCCTTTGTCCTGCTGTGGATCTTGCCACTTGGATCGAATCAGCAAACGATTGCTCCTGGCAAAGCGTTCTAGTACATTCTCCCTCTGATCTGGGTTTGGTCCCTGGGTAATGCCATTTGTAATCTAGTGTCCCAAAGGTTGAAGTTTAAGCACCAGTCAGTTATGAAGCAATTATCCAAACTCTAGATGGGCCATTCCTTCTTTTCCAGCACTCTCTCCCCAAATCACACCTGAATGAATTTCCTTAAAGTCAAATGAGGCCATCGTCATTCTCGACCATCTTAGGGAAGACTGGTCTTGCATTTAACAGAACTTCTGGACAGCTGCCTGATGTTGTCTTCAGGAGGATATTATTGCTTTGGAAGTGGCCTCCCATGTTCTAGAGTCTCTCCCATTCTTTTCCTAGGCTGGACATAAATACTGTATTTAGCCATGAACTTCACATTCTGCACATACATAGATTTGGTTTGGCTGGTTCCTACAGATTTTGATACATAATCAAATCACAGCATGAGTGAAACGTACACGGATATTATCAAGTTGAGAGGGCAGATTGGAGAAATGAAGGGGGAAGACAAAAGCAATCCTGGTAGCCGCTAGCATGTGGGTACAGTGTCTTGGGCACACAGGCATCGTCAAGGACTGAAATGTTATATTTTGTTATTTTCTATGCAAATCAAATCTGTGGGAGACAAAACTTAATTTTTAATCCAAAATATATAGTAACTAGTTATGAAAACATACCAAAATATATGACAGAGCAAGATTTAAGAAAATGAAAAATCTTTCCCCTGCATTTTCAATGTTAAAAAAAATACTTTTTTCGCTAATATTGCCACCATTAAGCACTTCTTAACTCTAGATGTACTCTATACTTCCAAGATAACTTTTGTTTTTTCTTAGCTTCTATGATTCTGGGTATCCAAAAGCCTCAGCCCCTTATTTGTTCATACACTGTGTAAACTGCTGGTAGCTTTGGGCTAGTTTAGTAAACATTTATTCTAGTGATGACTTTTTAACAGGCCCAGTGCTTAGGCTTCAAAAGCCAACAGTACTGCTCCCTCTCTCTCTCTCTCTCTCTCTCCTTCCCTCCCTCCCTCCTTTCCTTTCTCCTGATATTATCTGAAATCCAGTGATGGCAAAGCTCTTTTTCAGCCTCTCTTAAATAGTTATTTGCCCCTCATGCAAGAGAGTCTTGCTAATTTCAAACATTCAAACTACATTTTCTACTTTGATTAATTGAATCCCCATCCACACAGCTACCTAGTCCAGAAAGCTGGGAGTCATAATAGACTCCTGTCTTCTCATTACAACCCTCCCACACACATCCAGTCAATCACCAGCTTCTGTCAGTCTTTCCTCTTATTGCTGAAATCTACCCTTTCCTCAATCTCTATGACTGAGACTTTTCTCCAGTCTTAAATGTCTGGATCTTGTACCTGGATTAGCCACAATGACCTCCTAATCATTCTCTTTGCCTCCGATCTCTTTTCTATTCCATTCTTTCCCCTTTTCATAAAATGCTTAGATTGTTTTTACCTGAATTAAACTTGATAACTACTAAGGCATGGAACTATGATTCAAACTAGTTGGCAAAGATTTTTTTTTTAAATTATGAACAGAATTTTACTGAATATTTTCCATTATCTATTTTAATATGTCAATGTGATAAATTACATGATTGATTTTCTAATGTTAATTCTTACATGCCATATAAGATATATTTTATATGATATTTATGTATACACTCACTTTGGATTTCTTGCTAATATTTAGTATTTTTACATCTCTGTCCATATGTGAGATTGATTCTCATTCTCTTCTTGTCTGGCTTTGACATCAGGGTTATAATGGTTTTATAAAATATGCTGAGGAGTTTTCCCTCATTTTCTATTCCCTAAAATGGTTATTTGTTAGAGGAAAGCATTTCTTCCTTGAAATTTTGGGAAAAATTGCCCACAAAGTCTTCTGGAGCTATTAGTGGTATATTTTTGACTATTGAGTTAATTTCCCCCTTCCCTTCCTGGTTATAGGTTTATTCAGTGTCAATTTTTTCTCCATTTAATGTCATTAATTTATGCCTTCTAAAAATTTCATTAATTTATGCTTTCTAAGGTTTCAAGTATTTCAGCTTAAAGTTGTTCATGTGATTCTCTTATGATTTTTAAATATTTACTTTTTCTGTTTCAATGTCCCTTTTCATATCTAGTACTGTTGTTTATTTCTGCCTCTTAAAAAAATCAATCATGCCAAGAGTTTGTCTATTTAATTACTTTTTTGAAACAACCAGCTTTTTATTTTGTTGATCAGATGACCAACCATTCATTCTTGACACCACCACAAGAGTAACTTTTTGGAAACTCAAATCTACTTTTCAAAACCCATCAGGGGCTCACTATATCACGTCTACGCTCAACCTCCGAACTGCTTCACCAGTTCTTCTCTCTGCACTTGGCCCTCCCCTCTAGCAGTATCAGATTCCTTCTAGGTCCCAAAATGTCAGCTCGTTTCATGCTCTGTGCCTTTGTATAGACTTTTCTTTTTTTCTTCCATTATCCACTTGGTCTAAGTCTTTAAATTCCAGCTCAAGTTTTCCTATTTTGCAGCTACTCCTGAGCCTTTCTTTTTCTAAGTAACTACTTCCTCCTCTGCACTTGTTTTTGTGCCTTGTACATATTCCTATTTTTCCATCTAGCATTGTGTTTTGTTTCTGTGTCTGCCTCCATTTCTGAACCAGGAGACCCTTGAGGGCAGGTGCAATTTATTTTTTATCTTTATTACTAGCACTTTTCACTCATTTCTCTTATCCCACATCTTTTCTTTTTCAAACAAGAAGGTAAAAAAAGTAGAGAAAAGATTACACTATGTTTTTTTCCTCTATTTTAGGAGAGGTTGGCATCCAACCCCTCTAAGATGCTAACTAAATTAACTTCCCTCTTCCGGCTTTGTCAAGATGCACTTAGCATTGAATCACCTATTTGTTAACATCTTTAACTTTTTAAGACAATATTTTCCTGTTATAAGGTCCAAGCTATTTTATGTCTGAACATTTCAACGAATTTCAAACACCAGACCAGATTTTAATCAGGTTACATAATGTCTTCCTTTCAGAGAGTTTATTTATAAATGTATGCACTATTTAATTAAAAGGCATGATAAGATTTCATGACCAATGCCACTACCTTCAGATTTAGGCAAAACATTACAAGTAGGTAATTCAAAGAAACCTTCATTTTAGATAATAGTTTTTCTCATCGAGGAAATTACACTTTGCAAAAGTCAACCTAGATATGAATACATAAAGTAAGATGCTATAGAAAGGAGGCAGTTGAGTGGTTCTTAAACATGGGAGTCAGAAAACCTGGATTTGAATCCCAGTTCTACCACTTACACATCAAACAGGAGTTTAATCAGGTTAAGTATCATCAGTAAAATAGCGATAATGATATATGACCCACAAGGTTCTCAATTATTAAATCATATAATTTGTGGGAAAATGCCAGGAACACAGTGATACTCACTCAATTTTCATTTAACTTGCACGATGACAAATCACACATGTACCTACCATTGTTATGTAAATGATAATTTCACATTGACAACATTGGTAATGAGGCATTCAACGTCAGCCTAATTAAAGAAAACCCCACTCTCCTTGAGGCGCTGTTTGCTTTATGAACTTTGTGGCCTGGAGCAATACCCTTTGCTAATCCATTTTATTTTCATTGTTTTAATCAAAGGACAATTAGTCAGACCCTGGGATTTGGGGGTCTCGAGTTCCATTTTGAGCATGCACAGTCTGGTGACCTTGAACAATCAGTGGAGTGATGCTCTTCTGTGAATATTTTTTGCATTGCCCCAAAGGCAAAGCATGAATCCTATTCCTTTTTTCTGCCTGCTCAGCACTAACTTGGCAATGCTTGTTACCAAAAATCAGGACATCGATGTTTTAATTCACAAGAAAAACCCAAGTCACGTAATATCTTTATCCCTCTGTGAACTGTGGGGGAAAGGCAAGTAACCAAGCCTAAATGTTCAGCATAAAGCATTTGCTAATATCCCTTTAAAGTAATAATCTCTCCACAAGGCCAGCAGCACTTTAACTGACACCTCATTTTGCTGTTGGAAAGAAAAGCTTTTCTGTGTTCTCTGTCTCCACCTGAACTGTGGGGTAATTGAAAGTCATTTTGTTTCTCCAATCACCCTAGGCAGCTACATGCACATTATCCATCCACTTCACTACCTAAATCAGGGGTTGAGGAAAAGTCCCTGTGGGAAGCGTGAATAGCCAGCAGCTGCGTCTGGCCTGGCCAGCTGAATTTCAGCCTGCTCGTTGGCTCAACCCCAGGACTGATAAAGCCCTTGCTAAGCTTGAGATTTCCCCAGCATTTATGAGCAAAATGGAAAGACTGCTTTCTTCTGTCTTGATGGTCTCTCCATGTTCCTTGGGCCTAGTAAATTGTTTGGGGCAGGAAGAGAGTGAGGGGGAACTGGGCCCAGAGAGGGGGAACTGGGCCCAGTCCGGGGTCTACATGCTTCCAGCTTGACCTACATTCCAGTGACACACACCAGATCTGAGTAGGACATAACTGCCCAGGGAGTCACCCAGCTCTCCTCCTCCTCCTTCCTCAGCCAAGAGGGCAGCCAGATCTGTACACCAACTTGTCTCTTGTTAGCCTGATGGCATGACAGGGACAAGGGGGGGTCCAACCCCCTACAGCACGCTCCTCAGGGCCACCCCATACCATACTCCACGGAGTGCAGCAGTAACCAGAAGGGTGCAGGGAAGTCTATCTCTCTTGGCTTTATTAAAATTTATTTCCTTGCAACCATTGTTTTTGGAATGCTTTGCTGCATTTCTTTAAAGTGGGCAGATGGCAGGATCTGGAGGTGTAAAAGAGCTACAAAAAAACAAGATGATTCAAACAGAAGGAATATGTATACACCCTGCTGGATCATCCTGATATTAATCAGGAGCATTGGCTTTTTTTGCTTGTTTGTTTCCCTTCCAGGACTTTTAAAGTTTTTCTCCCTTTTTTTTTTAAAAAAAGGACATAATGTGTAAATGGGCCACTTGTGGGACTTTGGCTGGGAAAACTGGTGTCAATTTTTGCATTCAGCTTATTTTGAGGATGAGTGAAATTGAAAGGCTTTGGAGGAAGACCTTTTGCTTTGAGTAGACAGTAGATGGAGGAAAATGGAACTCCCGAAGAGGAAAGCTGAAGCTGGGTTGGCAGGGATGGTGCCATCCAAAGCACAGGAATTGTGCCTAAAAGAGATAATTTCAAGTTGAGCTGTGGCTTACCACAGTGCCCTCGTGATCGGTTTGAGTGGTCAGATGTCAGGGGTGACTGAAAATAAGTTCATTTTCCCACAGTGAAAGAAAGGAAAAAAAGAACAGCTTTGCCCATATGAAACAAATACTTGCACATTTCGGAGTTTGGCTGGAGTAGGCCTGAAAGTGTACCACCATCCATGTGACTTTTAGCTGAAGAAAGCTGAAGAAGAAACAGTTATCGCTTTGATTAGCATCACATTTTACCCAATCCTCCTTTCCCCCCCTAATGATCACAGATAGTCTTCCATGGTGTAATTGCTCTGCCTATTGTTCGTTCAGTTCGAAAGATCTTCTGAGAGTTTGTGTCTGTTATTCTGTCGCTGATGGGGAGAAGAGAATGAGTCACAGAATGATCTCAAGTGAAGGGTTTGGGGATCATGCACTGCAAGCTTAGGAGCTGATCACCTCCTCCTTCAACCTACAGTGCAGCCTGGCTTTATGTGGTGGCAGCTGCAGAGCCATCTTTTCCTGCTGTGCGTGTGTGTGGGAGGATTGTGGGATTCAAAGTGTTAAAGTGTCATCTGCAATGGGAAAAATGGCTTATCCGCGAATTCATCCTGTGTTGGCCTAGATATTATTAGTGTGTGTGTGTGTGTGTGTGTGTGTGTGTGATTTTTTTTTCCTTTTCAAATACTATCCTCTGTTATGATCTCATATCCTAAATTGTCTCCTTTATAATTTAGTGACGAGGTTTACCACCCAGAGTGGGGTGCTTTCTTCCATCATATATGCCAGAAAAGCAATGAAAATCTCAAAGGTGAAAACCTAGAGCATCAGATCACTGATTGGAAGATGAAAGGCTTGATTTGGTGATCACACACCAGGAACCTGAAATCCGACTGTCCTGATGCCTTTTCTTTGTCTTTGTGTTCGTAATCCTGCGTCCTGACCTGATCTCCCCAATCTCACTGCGCCTGTAGCACCTTGAGTGATTCAGTGGCTGTAAAAGCCCCTGCCGACTTTGTTTTGGCTGGAATTGCAACCCACATATGGGAGAATTCAGCTAAAACATCACAGAGCTAATAGTGTGCCTCTGTGCTGTGGTAGCAGATCAGTAGAAAATGGTGACATCATGGTTATTCCAGGACTTCAGGTCTGCAGTGCAAAGTGGCTTCCGCGCTGTACATCAGAGTCAGAACCTGGATTCAAGACAAAAACAACTCTCTCTTCCCATAAATATCTACTCTGGGGCTCAAAAATATTCTAAGTACAACTGCTCAGAAATGGTCCTCTCCTTGGAGACCCATCTGATTTTCCAAATCCAATCACAAACTTCTTAATAGCATGTCATGAACCTCTCAGCTCATTATTTCTCTTCAAAGCCCTTCAGTTTGCCAGCTTATAGCCTGGGAAGTGTTGTTTGATGATGTGCTGCGCCATAAATAAACACATAGGACATGCTAAAATCCATCCTTCACTACTTCTGCCTTTCCTACCAGGAATGCTGCCATAGAATCAGGGATGTATGATTCACAGCAATTGCTCTGAATTGAAGGGTTTTGTGTGTGTGTGTGTGTGTGTGTGTGTGTGTGTGTGTGTTAACATGTCTAGTGTGGAATGTAGGTGATATAACAGATTTATCACGTTTATATAAATCCTACTTTTTTCTCTTCTTGTTTCTTCCTCTCTTTTCTCACCCCCTGTCATGGTTAGGACGTTGGAAGCAAAGAGAGTAGGAATATAGACAGACTCTCTAAAATAGCAATCACAACTTTAACCATTCCTTACGGCAGGAAATCAAGGCATTGGGTAATTTACCACATCTCTAACTCCCAATGATCCCTCTGATGTTTTTAAGTTATGAGCAGACAATCATTTTACACGTGTAACCAGCCATGAAAGTTAGTGTACAGAATGGAGGTTACTGTTGTAAGGAAATAAAGCTCACACAAGCTAATCTGACATGTGTTTTGACTAACTTTTTTTTTTACTCTATGGTAATTAGGCAAAAATGATAAACAGTTGACCTAAATAACTGTCATTTGTATTGTTTTGTTGCAAATTATGGTGAAATTAATATTGTTTTGGGATAGGGATATAAAAACATTTGAATCTTATCCTCAATCAGCCTCCTTTTCCTGTAATCGCTGAGGGAAATATGTGCAGAGAGAACAATGGCCTGCAAAATACTTTTTTTGTTAATACCTGGATCTGTGGACACAAAGCCCATTGGATGGCCCAAGAAAGCATCACTAGAAAAATTATTAAGTGAACCATGTTAAAACTTGGTACATCATAAGTACATTAAGGTTCTCCAGAGAAATAGAACCAATAGGATTTGTTAATAGATCTATTCCTTTATCACAGAAATTTTTTTGTATAGGATTTATTATAGGTATTGGAAGCTGAGAAGTCCCACAATCTTCCATCTGTAAGCTGAAGAACCAGGAAAGCCAGTGATGTAATTCAGTCCGAGTCCAAAGGCCTGAGAATTGAGGGGGAAATTATGTAAATTATGATGTGAATCTGAAAGCTGGAGAATCACTGATGTCAGAGGGCTGGAGAAGATGGATGCATCAACTCAAGCAGACAGAGCAGATTTGCCCTTTGTCTGCCTTTTTGTTCTATTCAGTCCATCAGTAGATTTGATGATGCCCATGTGTATTATCCAGCTTGATTTTCTTGACTTAGTCTACTGATTCAACTGCTAAACTCTTCCAGAAATATCTTCATAGACACACGCAGAAATAATGTTTTTACAGCTATCTGGACATCCCTTAGCCCAAAGTGACCCACAAAATTAACTAACCATCACAATAAGTACAGTGATAGTCAGAATCTTTGGCCCCCCAAAGATGTCCACATTTTAATCCCTGGAACCTGATAATATGTTATGTTACCTGGCAGGAAGGAATTAAAGTTGCTAATGAAATGACCTTAAAATAAGATCATCTTGGTTACCTGGGTGAGCCCAATATAATGACAAGGGTTCTTTAAATATGGAAGAGGGAGGTAGAAGTCCTTGTCAGGTGATGGTATGTGAGAAGCCTCAACCTTCCGTTGCTGACTTTGTAGATGGAAGGGGCTACTAGGCAAGGAATGTAGGCAGCCTCTAGACGCTGCAAAAAGCCAGACAACAGATTTTCACCTACAGCTTCAAGAAAGGAACAGCGCACTCCTGATACCGTGATGGTAGCCCAGGGAGACCCATGTTACGTTTCTGACCTCCAGAACTGTAAGATGATAAATTTATATTGTTTTAAGCCACGGAGTTTATGGCATTTTTTTTACATCAGCCATAGGCCACTTTAGAGAATTTAATACATGTTAACTGATGATTTAATCCTTTCCCTTATTGATAGCCCTTTATGACTAGTAAGTTCAGAGAGATCCACGTCACATTTATGTACCTGGTGTCTCAGTCCGGATTCATTTTCACTTCAATATCTATCTGGTATTCTCAAAATAAATGCTATAAAGAGCAGTAAGAGCACAAATTTTTACTTATGGTCATATTGTCTGACTGCAAGCAACAGAAACTGGCTCTATCTAACTTAAGCAGGAATGGAATTTGTTGGCAAGACACTGGATAGTTCTCAGAATTAATTGGAAGCCTGAAAGATCAGACTTTAGAAAATTAGCAGGAGTTAAGAAAGATCATGAATCAGGCCATAGAACCCAGATCAAGACTGGTAGTAACCAGAGGACACTCAGTACCAGTAATACTGGACCCCCGATGTCACCACTGCTATTGTGAATCAGTTTTTAACTCTTTGTGTTGCTTTCTCAGGATTCCAAGTTCTGGGCAGAAATTTCCAGTTGGGATCATGCAGCTCTGACAGAGGTGGGATGGCCCCTTTGGTTTTCATTGTGGTTGACAGTGCCCTACCTGCCACCGAGACAAATACAAAGAGATCTTCCAAATAAGATTTTGGGACCCAGATAACTACACAAATGACGAATAAATGTCCACTACACCGACCCTCTTTCAATGTCTTAGTCCCTCTGGGCTGCTATCTTAGAGCAGGTGGCTTATAGACTGGGTGGCTTATAAACAATAGAAATTTATTTCTGACAGTTCTGGAGGCTGGGAAGTCCAAGATTATGGCATTGGCAGATCCATTGTCTGGTGAGGACCCACTTCCTGGTTCATAAATATCTGTCTTTTCTCAGTGTCTTCACCTGGTGGGAAGGGCAAAGGAGTTCTCTGGGGTCTCTTTTATAAGGGCACTAATTCCATTGTCTGGGCGTCAGTTAGGAAGCTCAATATCCATGACCTAATCATCTCCCAAAGACCTCACCTCTAAATACCATCCTAATGGAGATTAGGTTTTAACATAAAAACTTTGAGGGAACATTAACAGTCAGTATTTAGCACTGAGCTTCAGTTTTCTTGTCTATACAATGCAGATAAAAATCTCTACTAAGTCTATTCTACGCCAAACGCATGGTACATTGCAACTTTGGAGAACTATCGAAAATTTTCTGAGCATGATCATGTACCTTCATACCTCTGCTATTCCTTTTTCTGAAATTTTATCCCTCCTTATCTGTCTTGTGGCCTTCTACTCATTGTTCAATACCTAGTATGCTAGTCCTGGGCCGTTTCCCCTTAAATCCATTTCTTGCCTTTTCCTGCTCTATTCTGTATTAGAAGGGACTGACTCTTGCAGGCTGTGTTTTCTAGGCTTCTGACTAGGTTAGGCCGGTGGGAGGCTGTAGCAAAAGATATTTGAACAGGAAGAAGAGAGAAACTTAGTATTTCTCTTGTTCCTTGAGTAGTATCTTCAGACCCAGCTGTGTTTCTTCCATTGTTCCCTTCTTTCTGGAAGGTCTGCCTTTCTGGTTCTAACCTCTGTCAGGTGACTCTGGACGCTGAGCCTCATGAATGCAAACTATTCTCTTTGTCCCTGTAGCCTAAAGATGGTAGCACTGTGTTTCCTGCTGCTGCTAATCTATGGGTTGCCTCCCAGTCTTGTTTAGCTTTTTAACAATTCCATAACCTGTGGTTCTGGTTATTGTTTCTATGTAACAAATTATCCCAACAGTCAGTGTCTTATACAACCATTCCATGAGTCAGGAGTTTGTACAGGGCACAACCAAGATGGTTTATCTCTTGTCCAGCGATGTCTGGGCCTCAGTTGGGAAAACTGAAATTCTGGGGGTGACGTGACACCTAGGGTTGGAATCATCTGAAGATTATTTACTCACATGTCTGGTGCCTGGGCTGTGATGACTCAAAGGCTAGGACTGCCGACCAGAGCACCCACACATGGCTTGACATGTGGCGCGACTTCCTAACAGGACCACAGCCTCAGAGCAGTCAGCTAACACGGTGGCCCAGGGCTCCAAATGTGAGTTCCATCCAGCAACGAGGGCACTCCTTTTTATGCCCTAATTTCTGAAGTTGTACAGCATCACTGTCCCTCTACTCTATTAGTTGAAATAGTCATAAGTCTACCCAGATTCAAACAGGGAGGTGGGACACAGATCACATTCCTCAATGGGAGGAAAGTCAAAGAATTTGGGTGTCATGTTTAAAACCACTGTACCTGGATTACCAATGTACAGTATGAAACTGCTCCGTTTTCCTTACGTAGAACAGTTTTTGTTTTCCTAGTTGAACTCTGATCGTTCAGTTTAGTTATTTGCTCTATTGAAGTGCCTTAAATTCCCCTTATTAGAATTGGTCGCTCCCACCTCTGTGCCACCATGACTCACCATAACATTTGGATAAACTATTCTAATTACTTACATGTTTCTGTTTCTCACTAGACCAGGGGCTCCTGGAGGCGCTAAGCCTTATTTATCTCAGTCTCCGCTATTCTTAGCACATTTCTGAAACATAGTAGACAATAATATATGTTGAGCGAATGGATGCATACTTTTACTCTAACCGTACTGATCACCAAAAGCATTTTGCTCTCAACACTTGGAGAAAATTGGTTAGAAAGCCTCCACAGCTTTGTAAAGATTTTGACTCCTGATATGAAGAAAAAGCCATGAAGTCAAATGCCAATGGGGCCTGGTACATACATGAGTGAAGCAGGCAGACAGAGAAGAGCCTCAGGGGAGGTGGAACATGGCGAGTGTCGGCCTCATCTCAGAGGGTACCCTGTCCACAGCCCTACCCAATTCCTGCTGGTAGTGAGTGAGAATGTGGCTCAGTATCTCAAGAACTTCTGACTTTGCAGGAGAAGCTGGAATCTTTATTTTTATATAACAATCTCCTGATTTTTAATGTTGAAGTGAATCAAAAATTTTTAAATTCTTGTGTGGGTCAACACTCGGCAGGCCAAACCAAATACAGTAATCAACGGCTGGATTTGGCTGGGACCACTCATTCTGTCCTCTGATTTCGAGTTCCCTGGGAATGATCCACAGATAACTTCATTAACCCAAACTTTAATAGTTTGAGATCATCATTCTAAAAATGTATTTTGTGAAAGAGGCATATACATTTGTTAAGTAATTAGACTCTGTAACATAACAAAATAGACAATCATCTAATAGGATAATATAGCCAACTATACTTGAACTTTTTCAGTTTGCTTCATTCTGCCAGTCTTGATTGTTTAAAAAGCTGTGAACCTAAAACTCAGAAGAATTTTAGCTTTTGAGATCAAAATATTTCCTCCATATTTTGCCAATAATCAAAATGCTTGCATATTCAGGGAGAAGATACAGATTGTTGTCAAGAGATTAGAGTCCTCTTCCCCTCATAATGATGACAGGCAGGCTGCTGCCTCTAACTTGGATACCTAAAATGTAAATTCCACAATATAAAAGGAGAGCACTGCCCTGGAAGTCCAGATAACTGCCTTCTAGTATTCTCGTACTTGGCTTTGCCTGTATCCCACATGCAAAGCCTAGCATGAAACAGTCACTCAGTAATATTTGCATGAATGTGTGCATGAAAGAATGAGCAGCTGTGGGACTTTGAGCAATTTATCTAAACTGTTTATGTCCCTCAATTTCCTTACAAGTAAAATGAGAAATTTGAAACAGTTATTTTACTTATGTTATCACTGATAAGATATGCCAAGCACATGTTAAGCATCCCAATAGACAGGTTCTCATTTAATTTCTATGGCCCCCCTGATCTAAAATGATATACATGAGGGGTTCCAAAGAATAGAGAATGGATTAGGTGGATGTGTAACTTCCTGAAGGAACATCTTTCACCTTTACTATTGAATCAGGTAAGAATAGACAGAGATCTGAAATACATCAAGAGTCACAGACTGCAAACACTACCACCACACACACACACACACACACACACAAAGCTGGAACAACACATTTTGGTATTTACATCTTCTTGTGAGTTAACTCTGTGTGTTAGAGCAGATGCTCATGGTACATAAATCTCTGAAGCCCCTTTGAAGATTCCTTCACTCCATATTTCAGTTAAGTTTTGTCAAATGTCAGGCACAGGCCAAGGAGAAATCTACATGGCTCATCTAAACATTTTTCTTGCCTACAAACCTCTGCCAATGAGATGCCTTTCCACACAGTATTAACCCCACATTCAAAGCATGTCAGAGACAACCGACAAGAAATGGTTTATTCTGCTAAACCCCTTCTTCTAAGTGTATCCATTTCTGTTCATCTCAGCAGAGATGAAGTTGCTAGTCTTCGTCACATAAAAATCAGTTGGTAAGCTACACTAGTAAGCTGCTGCATCACCTAGCCTGCTCAATAACTTGTCCCTTCCTTCTTTCCTCCACTCCAGACTTTGTTTCATTCCATCTCTCCTCTCTCTTCTCTCTCTGTCTTGTGGTATCTTACTTATCTTTCACCCCCAGTTATCTGGCACACTGTAGGTACCTTACATATTTGATAAACTATTTCGATTAACCTGATTAACTTGTTCTGACAGAAAGTTCAGACAGTTTCCTTAGCTGCCAATTAGAAAGTCAGATTTTATAATAATGCATGGAAGAAGGAAAGCCTTTGTTTTCATTTCTGTGTGTCCAACTCTTCATACTATCCAGCTCTCCACATAGACATGTAAACTTGTGCTACTTTAACAAATTCAGCCCACAGCCAGGTTTCATGATCGGTAGTGAGCCAGAAGCCAGGCTGAACGGTGCTAATGACTGCAGTTTTGTTTCCCATCTTCATCTGCACAAGTCTTTTACTTCTTTTAGGACTCTCTAGAACTAGTGTTTGCTTTAGGAAACTTTCTCTGACTCTTCGATATCCTGTTAAGTTTCTCTCCGGTATGCCAAACACCCTGTCCTTAGTCCTATGAGCATTTATCATCCTGTGCTGTCATTGCCTCTTTAGGTTCCCTCTCCCCTGCCCCTGCCCCCGTACTAGACTTAGCAGGACTGAGTCTTATTCACCATTTTATACTCAGCTTCTGATACACTACTGCATATATAGTAGGTGACCAATTAATTGACCACCTTACTGAATGTATGGCGATTTGGTAAATGTGTTATATAGAAAACTGTGTAGGTCTACCCACTACAGGGCACAGAGGCCTGAGGCTTAGATAAACATTGCTGAAAATGCCCACGTTGGTGATATTAAGCGTTTTGGTAAAGACAATAATCATGGAAGGGTCTCTAGCACCAAAACTCTGGATCTCCTAATTTTTGACCACTCACTCAAAGCCCTTAGGCTGCAGTGAATTTTTCTGGACCATTGGCTTTATGTAGCTTTGCTGAAGATAAAAGCAGTGTTTAAGGAAACCTTTGGGCAATGTCTGAGGGCAGCAAACTTGAGCAAACTGTTTCACAAACGGTTTCTCCTCTGCAGCTCAGGCTGTGGATGTGATTTACCCATTGCATTTCAGAGCCCCAGTCACTGTCCCAGCCAGAGTCTCAGGGGTCTGTCTCTGGGGTAGGAGTTCAGCTCTCAAAGTTACTTCATAAGTCTTTGGCTTTAACATGATGGTGACCATCTGTCCTACCCAATCCCCAAGGGAAATGCTGGAAGAAGCAGCACATTGACCTTCAGGCTAGCGGAAGCAGCGTGCCAGAGCCCAAATGGACTTCTCCTGGGTTATCCTGTGTCCAGGGGTGGGAACTGGGGACAGAGTGCCATGAGCTCAGAGGTTACTGGGTGGGTGTGGAGGGTATTTGTTTTTGTAAAAAATGTTTCTATAGGATATCTGTAGAGCCTTTGGAAGTTGGCACCAGCCGTGCCCTAAAAGCCATGTGTAGCCCTGTCACAATGTTCTGGATGCCTTTTTTTTTTTTTTTTAACCAAAGGAGTGTTCGGGTAGCTGCCCTGTCTCTGGCTTGGAAATCACTGACATTCTGTGAAAGTTCGAAGGATGCTTCCGAATTCGAAGCCAGGTTTCTGCCTTTCCGGGTAGGGAAGATGGGCCGTGGTATCCATCCACTGTGGAGAACAAGAAGCTTGCCTCCAGTGTCCTTGGCACTTCTTGGCTCCCTCCCTCCTTCCCTCCAAGCCTAGGTCTGTCCCCTGAGGCCTGGCTCTCAGCCAGTTGTCAACTAATCCTCGCTAAGGTGTGAGGTGGCAAAGGCTCAGAGGTTATTAATCCCTGTAGGAGCTTTCCACATTAAACAAACTTTTGTTAATAAATCAAGGGGCATTAAAAATTCATCACCAGAACATAAAAACAATTTCTTTATGTCCCCTACAAATCTTTACTTTTATAAGTGAATGTAGTTATGATTATAACCTATAAGCAATAATTGTTATTTTTTTCCACACAGAAAATATTTCACACATTTCTTCACATTTCTAAACGTCCCATTTTCATCCTCGTAGTAGTTTAAAAGTACCTTTGGCAGCACCTGCCTGTCTCATGATGATTTCTCCCCTACACACGCAACTGCCTCGCTGTCAGCCTCCTCACCAGTGCCGTGGACCCCGGGTGGAAGGAGCCATTGTGTATCTGTGATCCCTGCCTCCACCTCTACCTAACCCCTGCCACTGTTGAATAAGCAAGACTGGCACCCAATGAGGTGAGTCAGTTTGAGTCTTTTCCGAGAAATGTGAACTTAAGGCTAGGAAAATGACTTGTGTTAGTCTCTTTTGCGGTAGCTGAATCTGCTACATGTCAGTTTAGAAGTTGAGAGGTGGTTTTCTCCAACAATTATGTGGACCTCAGAAGAGAAGAAGCCAAGGGAGGAAAATAGAGCAGATGTGCAGGGAAGGACAGTGGTGACAGTACCTCTCTGAGGCCCAGGTACACTCCCGCTCTTGATTTCCGGGAGACACACCTGTATTTTCACACCCCTATCCGTTCATGCTTGTCCCTTACAAACAAGAGTCCAATCTAATTACAGCAATGATGATCGTATTGACGATACTGAACATTTGCTATGTGCCACTGTACTCCCACTGTCTCACTGAATCACTTCAACTACCTAACGAGTGAGCTTAGAAATGTTTAATAATTTTCCCAGGATAATACACCTAAGTGTATTATGGACTGAAGTCGGAACCCTGAACTGTCTGATGTTCTAGTCTTTGGTCTTAACCATTATCTTATGTGGGTTCCCAAGATAAGTATGTCATCCAGGAGGTAGGATGAATACAGGGAAGAATTAACATGCCTTCTAGGAATAAATTTCAAACACTCTAATTTCGGGTAACAGAAAGAAGACATTTTGAGGCAGAAGCCCCTCCCTGCTCAACCCTCTTACACAGTGTAGATGGTACTGCTGTCCCAGTGTCCTCGCTTCTGGCTGTCTTCTCGTGGGCTGTTGTACTTCAGAGGACTGCCCTCTCTCCAGCAGCAAGGGAAATGTGTGTTGATTCAGTTCCCTTCTATAAGGGTTCTCTTCTTGCCTTCAACCCCAAGCCTGAACCACCTTTCCTTGCCTCTCAATGCTATATTCTTATGCCTTTCACATTAGTGGCAATTCCTCGTGCATCGACTCGCTATCTATAAAATATCAGTTGGTCACAGGCTGTGGGTCTGTCATGCTCTTGGGGATACATGAGACATCAAATGCCATCTCTGCCTCTCTAGAGATCACAGGGGCATTTGAAGATACTCCCTAACAACACCACACATTAACACCAGATGAGAGCCACATACAGGCTGTCTTGGGTGCTCAGAGGAGGGGGTAACTAACTCTGAGGAACTAGGGAAGGCTTAATGGAGAAGTGGACTTTGGAAGCTGTGAGATTTTTGTACTAACCTAAGTAAAGTAAATTCACAAGTTTTAGATGACTGTGATAAATCATCTGTCAGGAACCTATACTGAATTGCAAGAATATTTCTCCTCACGTCTCCCTTCAAGGGCACCATGATCTCAGGAACTGATAGGATAGACTACAAACCCCCATATGCACTGAGGATTCCTAGCCAATCACACCGGAGTATTGCTTCTTGACTGAAGGCCTGGCTTCCTAGTTCTCCTGAATAGCAGCACACCTCTTCAGAAACATCCAGGGGCGGGAAAGGATGATTCTCCCAGGCTTCAGGTCTCCAAACATTGTAACTAGAATTCGTGACTATATGCAGAACTTCTCCTCCTCCAAGATGGGTACAGTGGAGCGAAGTTATGGCTGGACCAGAAAAGCAGCTCAGGGCAGAAAACAGAGTTTCAGGAAATTCAGACAAAATGAGCCCATTGGGAATATTTTTAAATCCCAGGCATTTGATTGGCTAAGAATACAGTCAGTGTTCCTAGCATAAAGACTTTCCCTCCTAGCTATTGAGCTTGCAACAATTCAGAAAACAGTCTGCAGGGAAATGGTCACTCTTTCCCTTGACATAACGTTCATAAATGTGCAGGCAAATTAAATGTGTCATAGATGAAATTACCAACCAGAGTGCCACCCGGCTGTGTCACGTGAGCTTGGTTTATGGATCCAGTGTTTTCCAATGAGCATCACGAATCCACATAATGTTCTTGAGTGCTAAATTTGGAGCTCTGAGTTAGCTGACAGATGTTTAAAATCACATTTCGTTGGACAACTCCCTGAGGAGGACACAGCTGCATATGTGAAAGAGAGCAAGTTATTTCAGTTAAGGTCGGCGGGAACTCAGCCTGAAAACCTTTCGTCTCCATCCGCCTTTTTCAGATAGGATGATATGGTGAAGGAAAGTTTTCATGATGATTCCACCCACCTTTGGCCAAACCTCCCTCTCTTGTTGAACTGTTGCCAAGATAAACGCCGGAAGTTGCATCTTGGGCGAAGTATGGGTGCTCCGGTCAGCCTTAACTAAGTAAAAGGGGCCGCTAGTCCTTTAAAAACTGGCACAAAGCCACATTTTGGAGACTGCTGTGCCCCTTTTGTGGCATCTTAGATGTGCAATTGAGTATGATTCTGGAATTTTTCCCTTCGGGGTCAGTTAATCAGATGTCAGCCACTTTGGATAGGTTGAAGTCCGTGTGCTGAATGAGGACAGAGAAGAAAATGGTGCCATTCTCCATTCCCTCCCTCCTCTGACATCCCAAAGAGTTCCTCCTTCATTATTTTAAGAACAACAAATTTAAAATTATCCTAGAATCTTCTTTACAAAAATCACATATTTTAGACTTGTTTCAAGGCTCAGACTGAAATGGATTTGTTTAAAAAAATTGTCTGTGTATTTGATGTGGGAGACTAGTGACCTTTGGTATTTTGTGTTAAAAAAAAAATGTTTGATGTCTAAAATTTCCCTACTGAGCTTGTATTGTCTCTGGTCTTTTTCTGTGATGTTCCATCCTCCATCATTCCCCACATTCAAAATCAGTTCTTTATTTACTCAACAGAGGTTTTGACATAGTCGTGAGCTCATCCTGATGGCAGCTCAAATCAATGCAAATCACATTATGATGTAAAAATTGATGTGATGTGAGTGTCAGTTAAATGGTTGTAAAATAATTTTAGGACAGAGCCCAAGAGACACTCTTACACTCCCAGGAGAAGGGCAGAAAGGGATTAATGGAAGATGTGCTTCATATCAGGGAGCGCTGTGTGTACCAAGACTTCACTCCCAATTTAAGGTTCTTACAAAGTCATCCTTAGCGACCACAAAATACCCTCAGTGGATGGATGGGCAGCTGGCTAAGGTGACAAAGTCGTTTGGCTCCCTGTTTTTGTGTATTGGGATGAACAGTTACTATGTCTGTCAAATGGGTGACAAACTGGGAACATACCAAGCTCAGCCAGTGCCAAATAATCCCTGGAGTCTAGTTTGTAAATGGTCAGGCTGGGAGGCCTATACCTAGGAAGGGGGATTCAGGCATAGGATCAATAGGGGAGGCAGACATAAACCCTAGGGCAAGTTGGGAGAATCTCAGATGGATTCCTATGCTAAAAATTGTAAAACTTACACTTTGGACTTGCTAGACAAAGTGCCTTTTACTGTATGACCCAGTCTGTGATATTATCTTTAAAACCATGATGCTTATAGTCTGGAGTGGAAGATTATACACCAACCCATTCCCATGGATAACTTTGGGAGTGTGGGATTGAAAGAAGAAAGTGGAAGGTGATTAATCTCAAAAACAGATCTGTACTATTTGGTTTGTTAAAACAAACACTTATTCTTTTACTCATTCTTTTAAAGAATGTTTCTTTAAAAACATTCAATAAAGTAACTGAATCACACATGCACAAACACACACTCTTCTTTGCAAAATAAATTTCACTGGATGAAGAGTCGGGAAACTTTATAATTGAGTAGGCAAATTATTTTACCTCATCTCTGAGAAATCGTAATATTTCTGGGAGAATAACATGCATCAGTAGATATAGATAGTACTTTGAGAAGTTGAAAGAGAGTCTTGAATGTAAAATGCTATTGTCATTATTCTTGGTAGGACATAGAGGGTAGTTAATAAATATTGTTGATGACTGTGAGATTAATGGAAATTCCTGTAAGAGAGTCTTTTAGGCATACATTCTCAGAGGACTTTGGACACAAGGTAAATGTTTAGGACTATGCATTCTGGAGCCTATTAAATACAATCTAATTTGACTTGTGGAAAGAACAGTTTTTTAAGTCAGGTTTGAACCCTGACTCCACAATTCACTTGTTCTGATACCTTTGGGCAAATTAGTTAAAAATGTCTGTGAACCTCAGTTACCATGACTGTAAACAGAGGATATAATAATGCCTTCCTCCTAGGGCTGTAGTGAGAAATACATGTGATAATTAATATTAACTGTACAGCCCTGGTTAATTATCAGGACTGCTTACTCCATTGGGAGTTTTCCATGCAAAGTGCAATTATTATTTGATGATTGCAAATATTCATTCCTCTCTTTTACCAATGGACAAACTGAGATAATAGGAAAAGTGATAAACTCAAAGCTGCAAGGTGAGTTAAGGTGATGATTAGGAATAAATCCCAGGCCTAAGACATGGCTGTAAGGTCATAATAGGAATCATTTGATCAAATTCTGTAGAGGTACTCTGACCTTGGGAGCATTAGGGGCTTGTGATGTCAGGCTGTCGGAGAAGACAGGCTCATCCCTTCACCAGAGACCTATGGATCCTTGGTTGTTATATGATCATGAGGAAACAGGGAGAGAGAGTGTAGTCTCTATTGCTCTGTTACTGGTAGGCTTGAATCCCTTAAGTTAGAGTATTCTGGTTTCCTTGAACATTAACCTTGTGGACTTCAGTCATTTTCTAATTCTAAATGTTATAGTAACAGTAGAAAATGTTATCACGTAATGATTCCTTCCTACCTAACATTAAAGTATGGTCTAGAATGTACCAAATCATTTAAATTACTGTCTACTAAAAGATTGGTTTGGAAAAGTACCAAGGAGTTGGCTAAGAAAAAAATGGTTGAGAATCACATCCGTGAGTCTCGCCTTGTGTCCAGTTAGTAAAGTGAAGTTGTAAAGAAATGAGGGGTTTCTAAAGATTCCCACTCTTTTCTGAATGAAGAAGGTAACCCCCATTTCCAACTTGGCAGAAACCATAATATTAATATCTGCAAGATATCGATTTTGATTTTAATTGGAGTCAGAGGAATGGATAGTTCAACAAACAGACAAACAAATATATGACTTACCATCATCATGCCCAGTATCCTCCAATGTTAAACCTAACACACGTTTTCTCAATTTAAATGGGCATATGGGGAGGTGTGCTTACAGGTGCAAAGTTTACTCATGAAAGTTCTACTTGGAAACAGTTTAAATGTCTACCTACAAGAACTAAGTGAATGAATTATGGCTGATCTGTACAACATTTTCTACACCTGTGAACTGAGTAGGGACGGTCTCTATATTTTGATCAACAGTTACCAACTGAGTGCATTCTATAGTGAAAAGCCAGGTACATAACTGTGTGTAGAGTATGCTAATTTTTCCCAGGTATATGGACTAATAAAAATATAGGCACAGAACATATATAAGATGAGGCAGAAATTAAAGGTGCAATTGTAAGTAAAACAAGATTGGTTTTGGCCTAGAGAATGTGCATTAAATATCTAACAGAACTCTAAATCTTGACTCTCAAATTAAGAGAATTCCTCCACTGCCTGTGCTCAATTCTTATCATTTCTTGACCAACAAATTTCCCAAAAGAACAGGAACTGTGAAGATAAGCAAACTTGCATTGTTTCTTTAATTCTTGCAGCCACTTCATTGTAGTACTATTCTGATTTTTTTTTTGCATGAATGTACAATTTATTTATCCACTCTACTACTAATGACATTTGGTTGTTTCTAGCTTTTTGATATTTTGAACATTGCTGTTATTATTCTGATATTTTTTTAACCCAAGCTCTGCAGATGGGCAAGTGTTATTCATGGCTGGCTTAATACTACTCTTCATCAAATACTTATCAGATATTAGAGAACTATGCCCAGAGCTTTATCAACATGAACTCATGTAAGGATGTAATCCTTGTAACAATTATATGAAGATAGCTATTATTTGCCCATTTTGCAGATGATAAAACTAAGACTCTGAGAGGTTAAATAATGTAACCATGGTCACAGAACAAATAAGAGGCAGAGTTTGGATCTGAACTCATTTGATTTTGAAACCCTGCTCTTAAACACTAGCTAATGCTAGCCTGACTTCCTGGATAGCGCTGTACTTTCCAAGCCTTTGTGGAGGGGTTCTTGGGCTGAATTAAAAAATGGTGTTTTCTTTAGCCTTGAATTTGTATTCCCATCAGCCAAACTCATTTCAGTGTTTTACCAACTCATTGATACAATTGGCAAAGAGGGTTGACTTTTTTCCCAAATAAAAATTTCTTTAAGGACATCATAGCAGACCTTGAGGACATTGTACTAAGTGAGATAAGTCAGGCAAAGACAAATACTATATGATATCAATTATATGTGGAGTCTAAAAAAGCCGAGCTTGTGAAAACAGAGAGTAGAATGGTAGTTACCAAAGTCTGAGGGATAGGAGAATAGAAGAGATATAATTTAAGGTTACAATCTTGATACTAGTAGATAAATAAGTCCTGGAGATATAATGTACAGTACAGTGATTATAGACAACAATGTTGTATTATAAATATCAAGCGTACTAAGAGACTAGATCTTAATTATTCCCATCACGAAAAAGAAATGATAATTGTGTGATGTGATAGGGTGTTAGCTAATGCTACAAATGGTAATCATATTGAGATATATAAATGTATCAAATCAATATGCTATACATTTTAAACTTACGAGTACCCAATGTTACATCAAATAAAAATAAATAAAATTAAATAAAAAATAAGCACATAAAATAAAATATTAGGAAAAAAAGAAATCATAGCAGACAAAAACATTTGGGTTTGGCGTTTAATGAAAGATATTCTTTTGCTTAGCAGAAAATAAAAAAATAACTCTTTAAATGACTTTTAAAAATCTGACCAGAAAATGAATACACCAATAACACATTCTTCATTATTTTCAGTAAAGGACAAATATTTTATGTGTAAAAACCTTCCAGGTTTGCTGTGAGCAAACTCCAATATATGCGGTAGAATTAGGGAAAGGGCATATCAGAGGGTACAGGGAGGAGGTAGGGGAGAATTTGCTTAGATATTCTCAGAAAGAATAGCTGCTTTATCAATTCCCGACAATGCCTAAATTTGGAAAAGAAGCAACATTTGGAATACTCAGTGTGGAAGAAAATTGATCTCTTTCTTTCTTCTCTATTTCATAGTGGTCTGGAAGACAAGCTTTAACATCATACCTAGCAGAGTTTGAGTGCCCACTCTGCCACTTACCACCTGAGTAACTCATTTATAAAAGGAGGATAGTATTAAACCTTCCTGGTATTAGTCAGGAGAGGCTAAGTTATGTTGCAGTAGCAAACATAAAATATCAGTGATTTAAAAAAACAGAGATTTATTTCTCACCCATACTATGTGTCCAAGATGGATCAGTAGAAGATGACTGACGCTTCACCACCTCTGATGTTGCCTGTGCAAAATGAGGTTTTAGGGTTCACCATTGCAGGGGGAAAGAGTACCTATTCTTGGTTGATTATACTTGCAGGTGACATATGTCACTTCTGCTTAAATTTCATTGGCCAAAGCAAATCATGGAGCCACGTATAACTTCAGGAAGTGAACCAGAAGTCTTTGTGAGCATTGGTAATGTCTATCCTTACCACCCCCTCCCTTTAGGATTACTGTAGGGATTAAATGTTAATTATTATTGTTATAATTTTTTTAAGTACCCACTATCGCCTAGGCATTAGGTGGTTTAAAAGATGACCAACATTGGATCTCTGACTTTAAGCAATTCAGAGTTTAATGGAGGGAACAAATTTAAATCGAGACCCAAAATACAATGTGGCAAGTGCCAAAAGCCTTGGAACTGTGCTTTGAGAGAACAGAAGAGGGATCAATCTAATCCTTTCGAGATGGATGTGTGGGGAATGAGGAATGGTCATGGGAAGCTTCCCTGTGAAGGTGACACTTCTGAGTTTTGACAAATGAAGGAGTTCATATGGTGAAGAATAAGAAGGAAGGCAATCCAGGTGGAAAAAACAATCTCCACAAAGGCTCGGAGCCATGACAGTTGCTATGGACTGAGTATTTGTGTCCCGCCCCCCAGCACCCCCTTCCCCCCAATTCATATGTTGAAATCTAATCCCCAACAGGATGGTGTTTGGAGATGGAGCCTTTGGGAGGTAATTAGGTCATGAAGGTGGAGACCTGACGAGTGGGATTAGTGTTTTTATAAGAAGAGGCCTGAGAGCTAGCTTTCCCCTCTTTTCATCATGCAAGGATACAACAAGAAGTTGATAGTTTGCAACGTGGTAGAGGGTTCTCACCAGAATCCAACTGTGCTGGCATTCTGATCTCAGACTTCCAGCCTCCAGAACTGTGAGAAATAACTCTTTTGTTTTATACACCAGCAGTTTATGGTATTTTGTTATAGCAGCCTGAGCTAGGATAAGAGTGCATAGTGAGTACTTTCTGGGAAATAAAATGAACAAGGATTCATACTGGGGAATGGTGGAAGATGATGATAAATAGGTAACTAGAGCTCAGACCAATGAAAACCTTGCATGTCTATGTCATAGACAGAATTTTTTCTAAAAAGTTGAAAGATTACTGATGCTGTGTCCAGTAGTAGATCTTAAACATAGGGCAGCATGGAGCAGTGGAAATGTCCTCTATCTTAGTTCTATATAATCTGTTCAATTAGTTTGTTGAATAAATGATATTCATTTGCTCTGTGACCTCTGGCATCTCATGCCTCTGGCACGCCTTCATCTGTAAATGAAGGGTTTGAATTAGGTAAATTTTGAGGTTCCTTCAGACATGAAAGTTCAAGAAACATGGCTCAGATATGTATTCTCCATGGTGCTTCAGCCTCAGGAAGACTACCAAGCCAGTTTGACCAGATAATTTTATACAACCCCTCCTGTTTTCTCAGGTGCGATTCCTGGTTGGCTACTCGTTTTCAGGGGTAGCACACCTGTCTGGTACAGGTAATTCGATAATGACTACAAAAGTATAATACTTATGAGAAATATGTAAATTCAGGCATTGCCAAGCTTATACTTTGGGTTTCCTAATTTGCAGCCCAGGAAAAAAATGTATTTCCTATCATGAAATCATATAGTTGCAAGGACTTCTATGTCTCAGAATTGCTGATTTGACTTGAAATACATTTTTGGTCTTGCACTATTCACAGGTGCTAAAAGGGGATTCCGACCAAGGCATTAAGTCTGTGAGTTACAGAATATCTAGCCTTATTTTTTGTACTTTATCAAGACATTGTAATTGTTGTACTTTATCTGGCCCCTATGGAGTCTGCTTGTATTAAGGCCTGATTTACATGAGCTATTGGAAGCACTATGGTGTAGTGTGGTTAAAAGTGCAGATTTCAAAGACAAGCTGTTTAATCTCTCAGGGCCTCAGTTTCGTATCTGAAAAAAGGGGAATGATACTAGGTGTTTTAAATAATAAGCAATGAGAAAAGAGCTTAGAGCAAAGCCTGGCACACATAGTAATGTTAGCTATAATTATAATTATTATTAAGAAGTTGAAAGTGAGCTACCAGTGATAGAAATGCAAGAAGATCATGAAGAGAATTTGAACCAGTAGGGTGTGATTCTTTCAGATGCACAGAAATTACATGGTGGTTGGAAAGGGGCATGTGGAGTCTCTGAGTACATAGAACAACTTTGCTAGCCAAGTAAATTTTAAAACCCTAAACCAACCACATTTTCATATATTTGAGTTTAAATAATAATTATTCTCTAAAGTAACATTGTTGGCAATAATAGCATTATCACAATCAAAAGTGGATTTACTGTAAAGCTAATGAAGCTTAAACTTCGTTCAGTCCCCGTCACTTGCATGGATGCCTTCTAAGGCCTTGTTTGAATTTTGTTTTTAGATATTTTTCCTTTTTCTTAATGAAGGTCCCCTAATACAGAAGCTTCAGGCTCCTCCAAACCTGGATCTGCCCTGATCACAATGATTGGGAGATATGGAAGTATGGTTATAGATACAGGCTCTGGATTCAGAATGGCCCATGTCAAAGTCTCAGCTCAGCCATTTGCGACCTGGGTTAGTTTAGGCAAATTACCTAAGCACTCTGAGCTTAGGTGTCCTCGTCTATCCAAGGAAGATTATGAAAATACCCTCTTGAGAGGGTTGTTCTAAATATAACATGAGATCGTGCAAAAGTGCACAGTTAATATTGATTATTATAGCTGGTTTATTTTTCACTTTAGATTAAAAGGAGAGTCTGGGTTTACTCATAGGTGACCTGAGTAGGGAATTCGTCAGTCACGCATTTAGGGTTAGCATCATGCATTAATTTTCTTTGAAACCCTTTCCCTTTATCTCCCCAGCAGCCAGCAGCTTGCACTAGAAAATTCACATAGAAAACATCATAAAAATTCTAGAAATGATGGTCTTTCTTATTTGGGACGTTTTGTTGGCAGAAGATGGGCTGGTAAAATTTGATGTGTATAGGTAAATTCCAAATGGTTTTTTACAAGGCCTGTTAAGACTTTGGGGACTCTGAGCCATGAGGTCCCTTGGATAGGCAGAGAAGTCACTTACCAGGAAAGCTCATCTTCTCTAATGACAATGATCCGATTCTCTGCAGGCTCCCTTGAGAAGGTAAGTGTTGGATTTGTAGCCAATTTATGCAGAAAGCCCAATGAAGAAAGAGACAAATAGCAGTGGGAAAGCACTCTCACGTTCTTCAGGGCTTTGGAACTCAAATGGTAATGTCTGGGTCACTGATGAGGCTGCTCCCAAAATAACTCCCCTGATTTCTGGCCAAAACAGAGGGCTTTTCCCCCTTTATGATTAACACAGCATGTTGGATGCCCAGCAGTCCCAGAATACTTTGTACTCTTGGCATTTCTAATTCCATTCCTTTTTAAAGTGGTGAAATGATTCTCTTTCAACCAGGCCAACAGCCTAGAAGTTGGGGGTGAGACTTGGTCTCTCAGACAGAATGATTCTATTCTGGTTTTCATGGTTTTATCAAGTGTCACAGTTCAGACCCCTACTTTAAAGGCAATCTTCTTTCTTTTATACACACACACACGCACACGCACACGCACACGCACACGCACACACACTATATGCTAAACGACTTCCCTTTTAAATACCCACAGTGCCACACCTTGCTGCCAGGAGGTCCAGTACTCAGATCCACCTTTAAGAGAACGTGCTGTGAGGAAGGTAGTTGCCCGGTGGTCAGTCGATGCTCTGACGGGGGCACAAGAGCTGGGCCATTTCTGCCGGAGCCATTTCTCCCTCCAACAGGCCGTCTTTGCTCTGGTGCTCTCAAATGGGCAGACTCAGATACCCTCTAGGGTGCACTATACGGCTCTTCTTCTCAGTCCTTCTTCTTCTTTGACAGATGTCAGACCTGCCTCACTGCCTGAAAGCTCTCCATACCTACTTCTGTTCCCTGTACTTTCTATCCATCTCAGGCATTTTCCTTCCTACATTTAATTTGATGTCAGTGTCTGCTTTCCAGAGTGCCAAACTGATATGCCATACATTTTATTTTTAATGAATTTCAAATATGACAGAGTGAAGACCCTGGCAGTTTGGCAGATATTTGAAGATACATTAGTGCAAACCCAAGAAGCAACATGGGAGCAATGTTATAAAACAACGGAGTGGTTGGATTCCTGGAGGAAAACACAACTGATACATACTCTAAGCCTAACTAAGAAGAGCATATAGCTTACAAATTGTAGACATTTGAACAGTGCAGTCAGGCCTCCACAATTTGGATTTGGGTACTTTTAAAAAATAATTAATTAATTTTTATTTATTTATTATTTACTTACTTATATTTTTAATTAATTAATTTTTATTTATTTATTTATTTATTTATTTATTTATTTATTTTTTAAGGAGGGCATAGCTCACAGTGATCCATGCAGGAATCAAACCCACAACCTTGGTGCTACTAGCACTGCACTCTAACCAACTGAGCTAACTGGCCACCCCCAGATTTGGGTACATTTTTAAAATGATGACCAATGGTGGAAGGGAGACATGAGAAGGGAGAAGGATGAGGGGAATAGAGAATATGGACTTGGAGATTGAGAAGGGCTACATGAGTCAGTGTCTTCCTGAGGGGCTCTCACTTGGAAAAAATGAGAGCCTACTAGGGCTGGGCTGTTCTCAGAGAAATTTGGATCTTAAATATCTTGGGAAGGAAACGGAATTCTATGGGCTTATAATCACAGGGGGAAACTTTGGTGTAAGATTTGCTCGTAAGTAGAAAATGTTCTATGAATCATTGGCGGTGGTCAAAGGATAGATTAGGGAATGGCCCTTTGTTTTATCATGTGCTTTTCATAGACTTTGAATCTCAGTCTGATAGAACAAATTTATTTCATGTTTCTTTTACCCCTGAACAAGTTTCTGTGGGCACCACAATATGCGGTATTGATTAGCTAGGGCCTAGAAGTTATACCCCTCTGGGGCACAGGACATCATCTCTCCCCAGATCACAGGGACTGAGAACAAGAAAAGGGAGGGAACCCAAGTAAAGTCTTTGGAAGGAAATGCAATAGATGTTAGGGAGACGACTGACAAATGTTCACTGGAGTCAGCGAATTGTTGGAGTCTACAACAAAAGATCAAACTCAGGGAGGCATGTTCTCTTTGGGGGAAAAGCAACATAAGGCAAAATCCAGGTGAATCAAATCTATCAGACTTCTTTGTCCACTTTAAAAATGATTTGATAACCATGAAATTGAATAAAATGTTTTCACATTGCAAGATCCTAGTTTAGCATTCGCAAGAAATGGATATGAATTGACAGTTCTTTTAATAAAGGAGTATTTACAATGGGATTCCTGAGAACAAGTTCTCTATATGTAAATAGGATTAGTATACTAAACTAAGGTCCTGGTGATGAAAGCATTTTGTTAGCTTTTTTCCTCCTTTAAGTTCATATTTTTCATTGCTTGTTTGAGGTACTGTGGCAGAAAACCATAGTGACAGTGACATTAGCTGAGTTTGAGTTGTCATTCTCACACATCATCAAACCAGGGCCTGGTCTAGTTCACTCCTGGAGAGTGTACACACTGAAACAGGGGACTCGGGGTTCACAAGGTTTAGATACCGAATTTGGATGACCATCCCACAATGGTCGAGGACAAAAGTTGTGAAAGTATGGGGGCATCTGCAACAGGGTCACGGAGTTGCAGAATCAGGCAACAAGGACCTGAGAAGCCCCCTTATTCATGGATTAAACTGTACTTTGAGGGGCTCTCAGAGGTACTGCTTCAACCCGAAGTGCTGCTGCTTTGGCATATGACTTTCGATTCTATCATTTATATGATGATAGAATATTTTGTTTAAATAATAACTTGCATGACTAAAGCAAGGTTTGAAATCCACTAATCTCATCCAAATTCTTCGCATTTCTAGTTAAGGTCTGAGAAGAGGATCCATAAGCCAGCTGGGACATAAGCCTTCCAAACTTTGAGACATTTTAAGTTCTGGGAGAGAGAGATGATCTCTTTGACAAGCAGAGGGAGGGGTAAAAGAAACAATGGCATCTATTTCTACATATATAATCTCTATCAATCCATCGTTGTACTCCTTGGTGAATCTTACAGCCAAGAGATGCAAATTGGATCTATTTGAACTTCTCCTGTGGTCAAGATTCCCCTCCTGTCCAACTGAAGATCAGGTTTTGTCTTCCAGCTTCTCTTCACAATCTTTATTCTGAGGATTTAGTTAACTTTTTGTTAGTCTTCAGACCAGACACTCCAATGGCACCTTATGGACCAAGGCTTGCTTGTCAGATACTGGTTCCCATCAGCCTCAGTTGCTGTCTTGTGCTTCAGGGGTTCCTAAACCGGAAGTGGTGGTCAGAAGTCTCCTTCATGTGCTGTGACACTGTCTCAAGAGGAGAAGCCATGCTTCAACCTACTCGGTGCTTCCCTCCAAGAGCAGCTTGAGTCTGGTTCTGCTCAACATCCTCTGAGAATTTTGTACAATGACTGGTCACATAGCAAACACTCCATAATGTTTGCTGATGTGAATCCATAACCAAAATCTATGGGAGGAAAAGGCCTTGTGAAATCCTGCCAGTTCATTTTTTTTGCTAGTTGGTGAGAGGACGCATTTTTCAAATACTGACATCTCACCACTGGATAGGAGAGAGATATAATCCCAACTCCCAAGCAAATACCTTTTCCAGATGCTTCTGGTAGCGTCCTAGAAACGAGCTTATTTCTCAGAAGTGGTTTCTCTACCTAAACATCAAGCCCTTGCTTTGGGTGATATAACAAAAAAATTCCTTCAGGATTTCTCTTCATAAGCTTCTAGAGAGCCAAGCCGAGGTGGCTTTTCTGCTGTTCATACATATGCCGCTCTTGGCGAGCTACTGGCCTGTTTGATATTCTGAGGTCTAGCAAAGATTTAGCTCCAAGAGTCACCAAGAGGTCATGGTCTCAATGATTTCCTCTGTTATTTATCTTTGGCTTGTGGTATTGGAGCCTGCCTTTGATAGAGGGTATTTCTACCACAACTGCAGAGAATCAAGCATTTCTGTGCTTTGGTTTGAGGTGGAGAAGGGTTGGCTTCTAATGCTGTGAAAATGTCACTGAGTACATCTGAGAGTATCTAATTCTGTTCTTTTCTGATGAGCAAATTCATTTCTGGGGGTTTACCAATGGCACTTCCCAGATTTGGGTCAGGGAAGGAATAATGGTGAAGTCAGCAGTTTTTACTTTGAGTAATTCCATTTTCAGTTCCTTATGAGATATTCGTTTTGAGGCAGAGATAAAAGCAGCATTTCTCAAACCTCTAGACTGCCTCTCTATTTTTCTGCACTGTTTATGACTCACCTGTGACTCCTTTCAATGCAGCCCAGGGACCATTTATGCTGAACTAGCCTTTGGGTTTCTCTTCTAAGTGACAGCAAAACTTCCGTGCCAGCTCACCATTAAACCACAGGAACATCCTTGGTCTGGTCAGCTCAGCAGGCTCTTGGGTTCCCAGAGTGCCTGAAAGGACTTTTCAGCTTGTTTCATGTGGATTTGTTCACCCCATCCTGTTTCATTTTGATTTAAGACAACTGTAATCTCTCGTCTGGGTCAGAAAGTATGGGTTGCATACGGTTTTGACCTGACATGAGGGGCCTGAATCAAACATACAGCATTTTGCCTGGAAAATTGGTTGTGTTATGCCCTATGTTCTTGTTCTCTCAAGAAGCATCCTAGGAAATGGAAACATTCAGTTCCAGAAGTTCCTTTCTTTCTGATGCTCTACCTCTGCCACAGAGTTCCAGGATAGTTAGTATGCTCTGCTGTGCCATGTCTATCAAAGAAAATGATGCAACCTGTGCTGGAGACATGGCCATCTATGGGAGAGTGCACTTCTGGGGTCTCCCCAGAAGAAAAAGGAAGTGCCATTATGTTAGGGATATGCCCAGGGCATCGAATTCCTAGAACACACTGTAATGTACTATAAGGATTGAATCACATTAGACTTCTCTTCTTTTTCTTTTTGTTCCTTTTTTTTTTTAACCAAAGCCTGTACCTTCTCAAGGTGGTTGATGACCCGCTTCTCAGCACCTCCAGATTTGGACTACAGAAGAACTGGGGGGTACAGGGGCTAGGGAAGACAAAAGTAGTGATATATGTTATATATCATATTTCTAGTTGTGGTTTTCTATATGAAAATCAGTTTACATAGTGGTCCAAGGCACTGAAGCAAAAGTTTTATGAAATAACAGCTACTCTTACCACATATCAGCCTTCTCATTTTTTTTCCTCTGTTATTTTAATTTAAAAAACAAATTTCTTGGCTCCCTAAACTGCTATTACAAACCATTTATGGTTCAAAGCCCACATTTGGAAAAACAGCACTGCATTAGTGTAAAAGAGAAATGCAAGGATATTTATTACAATGTTTACAATAGTGAAAGTTTAAAGGAACTTAATGTATATCAATGGGGAGATGGACAAATAAACTGTGATATACTCACAAAAGGGAAGAGTGTACAGTAGTGAAAATGGATGAACTAAATCTATGTATATCAACATGGTAAAATATTAAAAATATAACACAGAAGGGAAAAAATGCCAAATGACTATATATAATATGCTGCAAATTTAAGAACGCAGAAAACGTTACCATATTTTTATGAATACATGCATATAAAGTGAAAGTATAAATATGTGAGGGCTACCACAATAAAAAAGTGTACAAATGATAAAAAATACAAGTTTTAACCTTTGTTAGGAAATTTTCTCTATATTAAAGATATTCCACTTTTAGTATAAATTATTTTATGTTTTTTTTTCAAAATTAATCCGCAGACTTTTAGTTTTGTTTTCTGAGAGTTTTATATATTTATCTATGTTTTTGTCTACTTTTTAAGGGGGTTGTATATTTGCTTATATTCACCCCTTCAATCCATCTAGAAAATATTATAACATATAGTTTTGTAATGCTTCCTTGATTACATTAGGTGATTTTCTAGCCATTATTTCTATCGATTTGTGTCAACTCTAGAATCAATAATAAACTGCTTTATATATTTAATTTTATAATATGTCTTAATAGCTGATAAGTTCTATTCTTATGACTTTGTCACTCCTAAACTTATTATTTTCACCTATTATTTTTTTCCAGATGAACTTTAAAATTGTTTTTCTGATTAAAAAAAAATACCATTCTCATTATAAATTAATTAGAGGAAAATGGAAAATTTCATAATATTCACTACTTCCTTTCAGGAACATGGATATATCTTTCTACTTATTAAAATCTCTTAAAATATAATTTAGTAAAGTTTTGAAAATGTTTTCTTGTATAAATTCTGGATATATCTTCCTAGAGATAGTCCTATGTATTCTGTTTTTTGTTAGTAAAATTTACACATATGCAAGATGTATTTGCATTGATAATTATGGCATATAGAAAAATTATTGATCTTTGAATGTTTATAATTCACCCTCTCTAGTCACTTCTCATTAATTATAAAAGTTCACCTGACTTTTCTAGGAATATAATCATATTGACAGTAATTAATAACCATTTTACCATTCTTTTCCAGTGTTCACATCTCTTAAATATCTTCCAGGCCTTACTGCATTCCTTAGAAGTTTCAAAGCACTGATGCAAGGACCTTTGACTTCTTCCCAATTTAATGTAGATGGTTCTAGTAATTTGTTCTTTTTTTCCTGTTTTGTTCATTTATTTTGTTCTTTAGATTTCACATATAAGAAAAATCACATTGCGTCTGTTTTTCTCTGTCTGACACACTCTACTCAGCACAATACCCTCCAGGTCCATCCATGCTGCTGCAGATGGCAAGAACCCATTCCCTTCCATGGCCGAGCAATATTCCATTGTATATATGTATCACTTCCTCTTTATCCATTCTTCCATTGATGGACACCCAGGATGCCTCCACATCTCAGCACTGTAAACAGTGCAGCAATGAACATATGGTTGCATATGTCTCCTTGAAATAGCATTTTGGGTTTCTTCAGATAAATATCCAGAAGTGGGATTACTGGGTCCCTCTTTGTCTCTTTTTATAGCCTTTGTTTTAAAGTCTATTTTGTCTGATATAAGTATTGCTACTCCAGCTTTTTGTTTTGTTTTGTTTCCATTGTCATGAAATATTTTTTCCATCCTTTTACTTTCCATCTGTGTGTGTCTTTCAATCTGAAGTGAGTTTCTTGTAGGCAGCATATGTAAGTTTTGTTTTCTTATCCATTCTTATCCATCCTCCTATGTCTTTTGATTGGAACATTTAATCCATTTCATATAATATAATATAATATAAGACTGGGTCTTATATTAATTTTTCCTCCAAAAGATGCATTAGAGCTGATGGTCTGGCTAGGTCTTATTTTCAGGGAAACATGGTATATTGAAAGTAATTATTAATAGATATGTAGCAATTGCCATTTTATTATTTATAATTTTGATCTTTTTTATTTATTTTTCATCTTAAATAAGTCCCTCTAACATTCTTTATAATACTGGTTTGGTGGTGATGAACTCGTTTACTTTTTCTTGTCTATCTTTCAATTTCAAATGATAGCCTTGCTGGGTACAGTAACCTTGGTTGTAGGTCCTTGCTTTTCATCAATTTGAATATTTCATGCCAATCCCTTCTGACCTGCAAAGTTTCTGTTGAGAAATCAGCTGACAATCTTATGGGAGCTCCCATATGAGTTACTAGTTGCCTTTCTCTTACTGCTTTTAGAATTTTCTCTTGTCTTTAACCTTTGTAATTTTAATTATAATGTGTCCAGGTGTGGGCCTCTTTGGGTTCATTTTGTGGTTGGGACTCTCTGAGCTTCCTGGACTTGTATGTCTATTTTATTTGCCAGGTGAGGAAAGTTTTCAGTTATTATTTCTTCAAATAGGTTCTCAATCCCTTGCTTTCTCTGCTCTCCTTCCAGTACCCCTATAATGAGAATGTTGTTGCACTTGATGTTGTCCCAGAGGCCTCTTAAACTATCCTCATTATTTTGGATTTCTTTTTGCCATTCATGTTGGGTGTTTTCTTCTACCTTGTCTTCCATATCACTGATTCGATCCTCTGCTTCATCTAGTCTGCTGGTGATTCCTTTTAGTGAATTCTTAATTTCAGTTATTGTGTTCTTCACTTCTGACTGTTTCTTTTTTATGGCTTCTGTGTCCTTTTTTAATGTTTGCTCTCTTTGTTGAAGTTCTCACTAAGTTCCTTGAGCATCCTAATAACGATTGTTTTGAACTCTGTCTCTGGTAGGTTGCTTGCCTCCATTTTATTTAGTTCTTTTTCTGGAGTTTTCTCCTGTTCTTTCATTTGGGACCTATTTCTTTGTTTTCCCATTTTGGCTGTCTTTCTGTTTGTTCCTATATAGTAGGTAGATCTGCTATGTCTCCTTGTCTTGGTCGGGTGGCCTTATGTAGTAGGTGCTCTGTGGGGCACTGGCACATTCTCCCTGGTTACCTGCTCCAGGTGCTCCAGGAGTGTCCCTTGTTTGGGTTGTGTGTGCCTTCCTGTTTCAGTTGAGCCCTGATTGCTATTGGCACATAAGTGGGTGAGATTGGCCCTCTGGCTCACTGGCTGTGGGTTTTGGCCACGTCCACAGCTTATGGGCTGCTGTGCAGGATGCTTTCTCCACTGAGTGAGATTTGCCCCAGCCAGCTCTGGTGCCAATTGAGACCATCCTTTGTTTAGGCTCCTTGTGGGTCTAATTAGGCAGTGTTATGTGGTGATCTGAAGCCAGTCTCTAAGTATGTTGGTTCTGGGGCCTCTTGGGAAGGGCTCCGGTACAGGCACAGGTTTCTCACTGCCTATGACCAGCCAGGGACTATGTGGTAGGAGCTACAAAGCAATCCAAGGTTGTTCACTCTTTGTACGAAAACTGGAGGCATGTGTGAGAGGCCATGTTCCGAACCCGAGGACAGCTGCCACCAGTACCAGGCCTGGGATAGCTCCACAAAATTCCAGGATGCCCTGAGGTCTACTGCCACCTGCCAGCTCCCTTAAGTTTCAGCCACTGATAAAGCCTCGTGTGGTACAAACCTGGGTGAGGCATCATATCAGGGATTCAAAATACTGGGAAGAGTTGTGGTCACCAGCTTAATGTAGACTCTTGTTTCATGCCAGTGCTGAGCCTGGAGCTACTCAGCAAAAGTGTTATAGCACATTGAGGCGAATTGCCACATGCTCGGAGTCAGAGGACTCCAATAGTTTTCCAAGAAAGACTGTAAGGTGGGTGGGGCTTGCTGCTCCTGAGAAAGTGCTTCTGGCTTTGGAGGAGTTAGATGGGGTGGGGTGGAGCTCACCAGGCCAACCAGGTTCAAATTTGGCTGTGTGGAGGGAGGGTTCAACACAGGCAAGATGGTGCCCACCTGCTGGCTGCATGAGAGAAGTACCCTACACAGGGAAAATAGTGACTATCCTCCAGCACTCATTCTGAAGCCACACACCTCATTTTGCCCCTCCCGTCCCCACCCTATAATATGCCTCTGATGCCACCTTGCTCACCATCCCTTCTCCTGAGCCCAGGGTGAGTGCCTGTGAGCCAGTGAGTCTGTGCTGTGCGGGCCCTTTAAGATGCTGTCTGGGTTTCCTGCAGCCTTCTGTCTCACTGAATGGTTGGATTCACCACTGCTTTTCACAGCCAGATATTTTGGGGGTTCCCCTTCTCAGCACCAGTACTGCAAACTGGGGTGCCTGGTGTTGGGGTTTGGGGTCCCTTGCTCCTCTGCAGGGACCTCCACAGCTGAGATAGTCCACCTGATTCTCAACCACTACAGGGATGTTTGGGGCCCATTCTGCATCTCCACCCCTCCTACCAGTCTTGTTGTGGCTTCTTCTTTATATCCTTAGTTATAAAACTTCTGTACAGCTAGGCTTCAGATGGTTCTCCAGGTTGATTGCTCTATTATTTAGTTGTAATTTTAATATATTTTTGGAAGGAAGCAGGCACAGTGTTTATCTACTCTGCCGTCTTAGATCTCTGTAGTAATTTGTTCTTGTGATGTTTATAATAGTTTTTAAATAGTTTTTATCCCTTTAAGAAAGCATCACACTTCTCTGAGTTGACCGTAAGGTTTACCAATAATATATGTTAACTTTATGACATAATTTTTCAGCATCTATTGAAATAATTATAAGATTTTTATTACCGCAACTGTTAATATGGTTTATTTAATGAATGAGTTTCCTGATTAAAGGGAATTTTTTTTAGCTCTTTCCTATAATCTAGAGATCATTTTTCAGAGTGCTGCTCATCCACATAAATTTTTCTGAATTGAGAAATACTTGCCAAATTTTGTTTTTCTCCACAGTCATTTCTGTATTTTTAACATTTTGTTTTCTGATAATCTTATGGTTTACAACAAATAGTTTGATTGTTTTCCAAAGGGTAAAGAAACGTGGCTTATTGTAATGGTTAAAATATATTGTGTGAGTTTGAGGTTAGTGACTATCTTGTAGAAGTGAGTCCTCTACTAGGTCGAACTCTTGCCACCTTGAAATCAATTCTGATAAAAAATAATACTAAGAAAATAAAAATGTGAACCATTAATGCTGATTGTACATTGTGGTAGATGATAAATTATAACAACATATTGCCATAGAAGCTATGCTGATTGTTTGCACAGAGAAAGCCTCATTGTCCTCTACTCTGCCATTCTAGCACGAACACACCAACTACACAGACATGACCCATTTTAAATACTGTGTTTCTAGGATAGTTTCTCTTCAATGTTTTAGAACGTAGTACTCATTTTCATTTAAACTTTTCTTTCTTTTAATCATTTAGTCATTCAGCAGAAATTTATTCAGGGTCTACTATGTGACCTGTTCTGTGCTAAGTTTTGGGGAAACATTTTAGATATGTCAGACATGATCCCTGTTTTTTTGTTGTTGTTTGTTTGTTTTTATGGAACTTACTTACATATTCATCAGTAAGAGTCAAAGTTTTTTTATTTTCACTTTTTTGTACCTTATTAGACTTTATAAATGGTTATTTTCTATTTCTTTTGCTACATCTTTTAGCTACGTAATGTAGCTTACTAATTACTGAGTCTGAATGTTTTTGAATTAGTCATTCAATATGTGCCAGGCAGAGTTCTGGATATTGGGGATTCCAAAGTGAAGAAAAATGATAAAAATCTTTGTTCCCATAGAGCTTACTATATTCTAATGAAATCCCAATTCTAAGGATTTGCAAAATTCATTTAACTTTAATATGCTATTTATACCATAGGTGCGCGCGCACACACACACACACACACACACACACACACACACACACAAAGTGAGCCAAGCATTCTGGAAAAACAACAATGCAGGAGTTGTTGTGAAAAAGGATTTCTAGTTAATAATTATCTAAATTGAAATTTACACACCCTCCCTCTCTAGGGAATTCTGTAGTTTTAATACATTTCAATACATATGACTTCTGCTTTTCAGGCAGGGCACCATATAACAGACTCAGCAGGCTTCTGTAGTCTGGCGCATTTCTTTGCTCAAAGTTTTGACTTCATAGGCAGAAACCTTTAAATAGTAAGCAAAATGATGACAAGTGAAGAATGAGTGTTTATTAGATGGTTTCAAACGGAAGAGCAGCAATCCCACATCCCCCATCCTCCAAATGAGGATTTCCCAAAGAATGGGAGGGATCATAAAATAGGGACTTTCTGAGATCACCTATTGACTTTGAATAGAAACTATATAAGGAGAATGTAGGTATTATAATTATCTTCTCTGTTGTAGATAGGATGAGGTACATTTTGGTTCTATGCGATAATTCTATATCAGCAAATTTTCCTTTGGTAGTTACTAAAATTAGAATAAGAAACGTTCATTAGTTGAATTCACACATTAATTGGATCACCAGATTTTTATTGAGTGCCTCCTATGCGCCAGGCCCTGCTTTTGTGGTTCTTGCTGTTTTGGTGACAAGTAGATGTTGAATGAGTAAGTAAGTACATATGTGATTAGTATCACCAAGAGTGAAGAGACTCGATTGGCTGGGGGAAAACAGAGTACTGTACAAAGGTTAAGGAGTATGGCAATAGGATTTATTCATTTATTCACTCAAGAAGCAATCAGGGTTTCTGAAGAAAAATGACTCTGAGGACAAACTTACAGTGGCACTAGAATACACTCTTCAATGAGTTTTACAAATACTGAATTTGATTCTTAGCTAGGTCTAAATCTGCCGATAAGTGCAGGGATGATTATGAGAGGGGATTATTTTCCTAATAATGTTTCACTAATAATGGTAGTAATAATAATAACTAATATTTACTGAGTATTTTCTATGTGCAGAGCACAATGCTGAACTCTTTACATGTATATTCCGTAACTCTCTGAATAACCCTAAGGTAGGTAAAACTAATATCCCCATTTTATAGATGAACATCCTGAAGCTCAGAGACATAAGAAACTGGTTATGCATCCAGAAAGTGGTCAACTCAGGATGGCATGGAACTCACCACAATGTCATGGGACTTACCAGGAGTTGAGCTTTTTAAAATGAAGGCCAAGGGTGGGAAATGAATCTGCATATTTAGACAATCAGGTCAAGAATGTGAAATAATTCACTCCCAGTTTTCACAGTGTTTCAGAGATTAGGTATGGGCATACCTCATTCTATTACGCTTAATTCTATTGCGCTTCACAGATGTGTATTTTACAAATTGAAGTCAAGACCCTCCACCAGCAAAGAGATAACAACTCGTTGAACTGAGGTACTCAATTTACTGTGATGGTCTGGAAACAAACCCGCAATATCTCCGAGGTCTGCCTGTAAATTACCTTCAGCAGAATCCAGTCTAAGCATGTGATTTTTTGCATTCAGCACAAGAAAGAACACCATTCATTGCAGAGAAAGCTTCTATTCTACACCATCCCTACTCCTGGTAATGACCTACCCTGGCTTCTTTTCATAGACCACATTAGAGCAAACCACCTTTTCCCCAAGCAGCAAGTATCTACTTACCAACTGTAACAGGAAAAGTGAAAGTGGTCCACAGCTGGTCTCAGGTAGACACTACCATTCTGTTTCATGAAGGTTTTGAAGAAACCTAGAGCTTTTAAGTTTCTAAGTTTCACCACGGTTTGCTGTCAATGCACAAACTCTCCTTACTGTCAACTTTCCTAAGTATCCTATGTAAATGTAGAGGAAAGTGGACTTTGCAGGGGCATCGGAGACACCAAAAGGATGTGCTTATACTTTTCTCCCTCCTCCTTCTTCCCCCCTTTCATTATCATCACCATCATTGCTCTCATTTATTAAGCACTTTCTATGTGTCCAGCACTATGCTAAGGTTTTATGTATATTGAAGCCTCACAACAATCTTACGAGTAGCTCCCATTTAGCTCAGTTTTTAGATGATGAGGAGTTTGTGAAGTTGTTTAACTCTCTCAAGGTCACACAAAGAGGAGCAAAGTCTGGATTAAATCACAGATCTATTTAACTCCAGAGAATGCATTCTTAACTGCCAAGCTATATTCTTGCCTTAAAGGATTTACAATGGGGCATCGGATCAAGGAACAATGGACCAGATATGTGGATGTAAGATAAGCCTGTATTTACATAGAGTTATAGGGTCAGGATTTAGAGGTTCTTAATCTGGGGTCCATAGACCTCTGAGTGTCTAAAAATAGACTGTGGAGGATTTGTAACTCCTTAAAACAGGAGTCAGCAATTTGTTTCTTAAAACACCAGATAGTTAAATATTTTAGGCTTTGCAAGCCATATGGTCTGTGACATAAACATTCACCTCTACAGTTATGCAAAAACAGACACAAAGGAATAGGTAAGATTATCTTCCAATAAAATTTTATTTATAAAAACAGGCTCTAAAATGGTATGCAAATTCATGTGCATAGTTATTTTTATTGTTGTTATTAGAAGATCCATAGCTTTCCATAGCTTCTGAAGTAGGTTCAAAATCAAAGGGGACTAAGAACTGGTCTAAATGTTCTCCAAGCCCGCTAAACTTAGATATTCCAGGATTCTATGATCCTATGTGCTTTTTAAATTAACACTCTCCTAGTGTGTCTGTCTCCTTAGCAGTTTCATTTGATGGATTCAATGAACTCTTAAGTGGACTATAATTACTATCTGTTGAGAAGAAAACATGAGACACATTACCATTTCAACCGGCCTTGGCTTACCTGGCCACATGATCCTGGCTGAGACACAAATAACTTCCAGACTGCAGAAAACAACATGGTCCTGCACCAGCTAGTTTGAGGTTTGATGAGGCTTTTTCCTCTTTCCAGAGACCACTTTCTGTGTTCTACTGAACCTTCTCCACAGAAAGGACTCCCCTGTCCAGGCCACACTGACAGGCAGTTTGGATCCCTGGACTCAGCCAGGTCTGTCCATGTACAGTGTGGAGGGATGTGTTTGCCTTATTCATCTCTGCAACCTTGCAGGGACCCTCTGTCTCCCAAGAAAACATAGTCCTTTCTCTTACGATTCCCCAGCTTCATGAGTTCTCGCATCTTACTCACTGCCTGCCATTACACCAACATGTACCTTGACCCTGCCTCCCACTCCATGTGTCTTCCTCCATCTTTAGGTGGAAATTGCTAATTATAGTCCATTTTGTCCACTACAGAGCCTGTTTCGATGCTCTGCATGTATTTTGTAGATTATTAGCACTGAGAACCAGTTTTAAATTCTTGTATCACTCTTGAAAATCAAAATAATAATTATCCGAGCCACTGAATAAAAATCAGGATTAACTGTTTTAAATTTTAGACAAAAAAAATATTAAAACAAGGAAGGAAAGATACTGTGAATCATAATTTGATTGTATTCATATCCCAGGTTACTGAGAATGGAGAATTGAGCATAGGGGAAGAAGCAGGAGAAAAAAATAGAAGGGGGGAAAGAAATGATAGAAGAGAGAAGAGGGAAACAAAACGAATAGAGAGACAAAGAGGAATACAGAAGGAAAGGATGAATGCAGTCTGTAGCTAACCAACTACTGCTGGGGTGAAATTCAGTGTCATCGTGATGCAGCGATTTCTCATAGCACGTGCCCCACCCCCCCAAAGGAAATAAACCAGCAAATGAAAATACCAGGAATATAAATCATTTATCCAGTACTTATGGAGGCTTTATTCCATATGAGACTCCTGTATATATCACATCAGGATTAGTGTTAGCTCTCTGAATCAATAAGAAGACCGCATGGTGCTGACTGTACCTCTAACTAATATTTCAGTTCAGCTTTAATTATCATGTTCATCTGGAAGCAGCATGGTGCCACATAAACAGAAATGGGTCATGGGAGGCCTGGGTTCTTGATCTGGCATCTCATTATGTGACTATGGTTGGCCAAGCTCTGTGCCTCGGTTTCTTCATTTGTCAAATATGAATAAGAATTCCTTGCTCACACACACACACACACACACACACACACACACACGGATCAGTGTAAAATGCCAGATACATGTAAAATTGACCTTACATTTTGCTTTACTTAACAAGATAGTGGGTAGGCGGGGGTGGGGGTAGGGGGTGGGGATGATGACATTTTGCACAGGAGGCTTGGTGACTCAATGAAGTGTCATTTCCACCCCCCTCAGTAATATCTGGTCTGGGATTATTACTGCTTTCTTGATGTTTTTAGACATACTTTTCCCCTTCAGAAATGCCAAAGGTGAAAAATACTATTCGACTGCTATAATTTGTCACCCTTGCTACCTGAGCAAGACGTGCATAGACAGTTTAGTAATTAAGCTTTTCAACACTGCATCATAAAGTTTTATTCCAGCAAAGGCTATATTTATCAGCTAACAAGTATTAAATCACCCCACTGCTCAAGCCGTTTCTCACTTGAATATGCTCCTTTCAAAACAGAACAGCTTTTCCTTGGCTGGCTTGATTAATAAATGTTCTTGTTTGGAAATCTTGTGGCGCAGTGTGGTCCCATGGGGCTGACAAACATACACCTTGGCCGCTATTCCAAATGGTGCAGACCCCTATTTCTCAGGGGAGCTTGATACTTTAGCCCTGGGTCTTTTGGGGCATTCTGGCCATCTGAGTTTTCTGGCCTTCTGGGATGGCTTCCAGCACAAGATAATCCCATCTCCATTTCATTTCTACGTGGAAAGAGGTAATGAAAATGAAGAACACGAGCATTTGATACATTTTACTTCCTTTGTGGAACATCAGGGAATTGGCCTGTTCCTATCAGAGACAGATCTAAATGTAAAATGAGTTTTCAAAATGATTAGCAAAGTAACAATGATACACATTTAAATCAGGGTTGAGTTTTTTCTCATATTGCCATAGTCTTCTCAAAACAGATACAGAATTATTAGGGAAACACACTTAGAATGAATAGATAATCAAAGTCGTCAGTAATGGCTTAGACGAGTTCTGTCTTTAAGTAACCCATAACCTTTAGAAATTGTTGTTTTTTTCTCTCTCTTTTTTGGAGGATATACATTTATGAGATGACTATAACATTGTTCTTAAAGCTTCAGGATGCTTTCAGACAAATAGCTCCAGAATTACGTTAAAAACAAAATAGTTACTACATCTAAATGATTTTTCTACCATATTTTAAGGGTAAAATGAAAATAGAGACCAATGTTAATCGAATATGGGACAAAATAATGAAATAAATCTCCACATTTTTCACCACATCATACCAGAGATCGCATTAATTTCCCTTCTCTGCTTTCAAAAGTAAGTGATATTAGCCACATGTAAGTACTTCAACTTTTCATCAATTGATTGCTAAAAGGACACATATAATAACATTCTATAGAATCAGAAAACCCATTTTGTAGATACATAAGTGAGTTCTGCCCACACCTGTGTATGTGTATGTCTGATTAGTGGGCATGTAAGTGTGAAACTTTAGGTACTACCTACCAAATTAAGTTTTTTGTTGAGCTTTTCTTAGTTTGAGAGGCTACAAATTTTTTTCCTTTCAAAATGATAAAATAGGACTCACCATTTTGCTTTCTGCATTAGCAACAGATAGCTTATTTGGAAAGCTGAGGATCAATTTCTCTCCAGCTAGGCAGTCACAGGGTTGTCACTGAAGCATGTGGGTCACTGAACCCCTAAGTTGGCAAATATTGAACTACTTTAAGTACATCTATTTTCTAGTTCAGTAATTTTTTTTATTGTATTAAATTAATTAATCTTGACACAGTCTAAATTCCATTGTACATACTGGAATACATATAAAGGTAACAGCAGCAGCCATATAGGATAACAAAAGGTACAGGTTGACATATTTTCTCTCAGTTTCTATTTAATTTTTACCTTCCATAATAAGACAGGGTTTTTTTTAAGGTTAAAAAGTACTGTGTGACTTGGAAAGTCAAGATGAATCTGGTTATTTTCTTAAAATTTGAAGAGAGGTTATTTCATCTGTCAAGTTGCCCTCCCAACTACAATCCTAGAGATGAGGACATATATGACTACAATTCAGGATCATTTAATAACTCAGAAGATAAATGAGTAACAAAAATTACACTCTCTTATTTACAGTTTGGAGGAATCTTATAATTTAGCAGTTTGCAAAAATATTAAATCAGGGTATACTTGAAGATTAAAAATGAGGCTTTGATAGCAAATATTCTTTATTTGGAAGTGAAATTTTCAAAAGAATAATAAAGGTTTGAGAACATGAACTGTTATTTTAATTTGACTAATTTTGGGGGAGGGTCATTTGTTATTCTTAAACACTACTTTTCCTCCAACAAGTAGTAGTCATGGCAACTCAGAAAAATGGCAAAAGGTATAAAGTCCAAAGAATTTTTATTCTAGCATGGGTTGTAACTATCAAAATTATAAAATCAATTTTATGCTCTATATAAAAAAATGACAAGTGAAGAACAATTTTCCGGTAATTTCTCTCAACAAAATAGAAAACAAAATAATCAATAACAGAAACTTGTGAAAACAAAATCCCAAAGTACATGTAGAGAATAAGAATACAGATACTAAATATGATTCTTTAAAGCTTCCAGAACACATAAGGCAGAAGCAATACAGCCATCAAAGTTGGAGTGGGTAAATCCATCCCCTCCACACACAAGGAAAGGTTTGCAATGAAGAGTCATTTGGCCAGGATAGTTGGCAGCAGCATGTGTAACCTGAAAAAGTAAAACAAAAATAAAGGCAGGATTGCAACTGACATTCTGTGCTGTGTTGTGCTGTCATGTCAACACCTACCTGGGGAAGGCTTTTCAACCTGGAGAAATCAAGATGTCTCATAAGAAGCAATGGAAAACAAAACCAAGACCCCCTTACTCGGCCCCCTCACCCGAGTGTTGACACTGACATTCTGACACATTTTTATTTTCAATTATTTGATAAGATAATCAAAAGTGCATTGCACTTCAAAATTAGGTCATGATATGCTCAATTAGTTGAAAGTACAGTGATTTTTTTGTAAGAAGGAAATGATATTCCTGAAATCATTCAGCAAGTATTGAGTCCCTGCTATGTACCAGAAAAGGTGGATTTAAGGGCTGTGTCCTTAAGGAGTTTCCAGTTTAGCATGATTGCCGGCACATAACAGTGGCACATAAGGGCTAAGACAGAGTGAAGGAGAGGGTGCTACAGGAACACATGGGAGTGGGCCCAACCCAACACACCTGCACACAGAAAGCCTCAAAGGGGAGGTGACTGGTCATTTCACTTGAGTTCTGGTGGATGCATAAGAGTTTGCCAGTCAAGGAAACAGAGATAGAGCTTTCTAAAAAGAAGGGGCGTCATGTGTGGATGCCTACCGTCTATGGGCATGAGGGAATAAAGTGTGTTTAGGAAACCGTGGGGCAGGTCACTGTGTGTGTGTGTGCACGTGTGTGTGTGCATGTGTGTATTAGAGGAGGAGGTTGACTGGGGAAAGGGACATGGCCAAGAGGCGAGATAAGAGAGATATATAGGGTTTCAAAATTAAAAAGTATAAAACAAATTTAAAAATCTACTAAAATGTCATAAGTCGTGAGTCAAAAAGGGGAGAAACAGCTGAAATCTGGAATTTATTTTATTTTGTAGAAAGAACTAGGTTTATAATATTGGAAATGATGAAAGATGTATGTAGAGATTATTTTCTGGAAAAAAAAATTCTGAAAATTAGGATGGATGTGGCCAATAAACATTGACAGCCAGGAGAATAGGTCAGAGGGAACGCAGTTATCTTGGGCACTGAGATGGGTTGGCTTCTGAAGCACCAAAAAAACCACATCACACAAATTTATTATAAAGGCCATCTCACTTGGGATTGCTTCCCTAGACAACTTCAGGGAGCCCCATTCACATAGACTGCAATCGGCAGTTCTGGTCTTCCCTGTACAGTGTTTTCATGAAGAGTAATAAGATTTGCTTGTTTAAAAATCACACGAAAAAAGTCAAGAAATGTAATACATGGATTATGGAGCTGAGATTTTGGTTCTAGATAGGCTGAGTTAGTATATGCTTTCACAATTTTTTAAATCACAGAAAGTTTGCCTAAGTATTCTTTATTTATACACCATAGTTTGCTTTAAAAAAGAGGAGGTACAATTATTTCTTTGTTGAATCTCTAAAGATATGGGCTTTTAATGACTTGTGTCACTCGGATACAAATGTGAGATGTTAAGAATATCCTCTCACTTTTCTGGAGGTCACTTGATAACAATTTCATCTATCATAGACATTGCAGATAATGTTTTTTAAAAAAATTATGGCATAGTTTTAATTTATTATGTTGAATCGTAACTTAATTTTGTCCCAGCTTTATTGAAGTATAGTTGACAAATAAAAATTGCATATATTTAAGGTATGTATCTTGGTGTTTTGATATACATTGTGAAATAATCACCATAATCAAGCTAATTAACATATCCAATCGCTCACATAATTACTTTGTGTGTGTGTGTGTGTGTGTGTGTGTGTGTATGTGTGTGTGTGAGTGACGTATTTTATGATCTATCCTCTTACCAGATTTCAAGTACACAATACAGAATTGTTAACCATAGCCACGTTTTAAACATTAGCTCTACAGGGCTGATTCACCCTACGTAACTTTTGACCAACATTTCCCCTTCCCCCCAGCTCCTAGCAATTTCCATTACTTTTTTCTTCTACCAGTTTGACTATTTTAGATTCCACATCTAGGTGAGCTCATGCTGTATTTGGTATTTGTCTTTCCATAGCTGACAATCTCGAAATCAGCAGAAAAGATCTTTGAGTGGCTAAAATGGACAGTACATAGTGCAGACACTGAGAACAGATTGGAGCATTCAATCAGAGCTTTAAAACTCCTGCTTTATATGGAATTTTAACAAGCTGGATTATTTGATTTGTCAGTAAAACACTAAGGGAGCCAGAACACCGTTAGGTTCCTATATAAATCAGCAATTTTAGAATGTGACAACTGATAGTCTAAAAGCAAAGGATGCTGTATAAACATTCAGAAACCAGACAGGCCTGGGAAGAAGGCTGGCAGTCTGGGGCGAGTAAGTGGAGGGGAAAATAACTTTCTGGTTCTTAATAGGCTCCAAGGTTGCCAGCTATTTGTTTTCCTGTAATCATTAATGCTCGTCTGATGGCCCCAGTATTCAAGAACCAATTCAAATATGCATAAAGTATTACTTGTTAGCATTACTTGAATGTCCACTGCATACCAAACGCTTTACATGCAAACCCCATTTAATTCACAAAGCAACCCTATGAGGTGGTTACTATTATTCTCATTTTATAAGGTGAGAAAGCTGAGGTTCAGAAAGATTGTAACTTGCCCAAGGAGAGAAAACTAGAAGGTGAAGAAACAGGTATTCAAACAGAGCAGGCTGATTCCAGAACTCACCCTTTCAACACTTTCAGAAATAGTTCTATAAAGACATGATTTAAGTGAAACAAAACAAAAACATTAGAAAGTGTGATAGTGTGATTTATAAGAAATATATATTTGGTCATTTAGATGTATATCTGGTGTTCAGCGACAACTCCTGACTCATAGCTCCCAAAACCGTTGGAATTTTCTAAGTGTTGAGAGTGATGGAGGTGTCTTTTGTTACGTTAATGAGGCGACTTTTGGAAAGCAGCTAAGGATGGGGGCTGGTTGCCAGCGGAGCCAACACTGTGATTCCAGGGTTGCTACTTTCAGTCCTAACCCCTCCTCCAGGGAGAGGAGAAGGGCTGAAGATGGAGGTCAAGGACTATTGGTCAAGGATTTAGTCAGTCATACCTATGGAATGGAGCCGGCATGAAAGCCCAAAATGATGGGGTTCGGAGAGCTTTGGGGTTGGTGAACACAAGGACATTATCTAATGATCTAGCAAGTAACACGTTTCTCTGAGTTCTGTGAGCCACTCCCGCAAATTAATTGAACCCAAGGAAAGGGTCATGGGAGCCTCTGATTTATAGCCCATCAGTCAGAAACACAGGTAACAACCTGGGGTTTTGACCTGCTTCTGAAGGGGTGGGAGGGGGCAATCTTGTAGGACTGACCCCTCGACCTGTGGAATATGATGCTATCTCCAGATAGATAGTTAACAATTAAGTTGACTTCTCGGACACCCTGCTGGTATCTGAGAGTTGTTTGTTGGTGTGGGGGAACCCCCCTCAACATCAATGTTGGAATTGCTACCAGGATATATTTAGATAGTCACATAGTTTTATGCATCTGGAAGATTCATATAAATGATATTGTATATATATATATATATGTATATATATACACACACACATACATACACACGTGTGTATCTATATATGTATAATTTTTAAAACAAAACAAAAATGATAGTCACTCAATTTTACACATCTGGGAAATTCACATAAATGGAATAACTCATTCATGTGTATTCATACATATACGTGTGTGTCTATCTGTGTCTAATTTATACACACATATATAAATCTCCATTTGTGGTAAAGTTTTGATACATTCCCATTGATATCCCCGTATATATAAGCCATGGCACTATCAAACATTATACAAGTATTAAGAAGGAGGGAGTTTAAGAGAAAAAGTTCTGCTCAGGGGTGAGCTGGTAATTCATCAGTGCTATGTAATTTCATTTGATGGGTGGTAAATGCCAGCTGCCAGATCACATGACTGGAAAACTGGGCCACCGATCCGCCAGTCTGAAGTTTGGATAAAATCAATCTCGCTGCATTGAGGTGGAATCGCTCATTTTGCAATTACCCAATGAAGAAAATATGAAAACATGAAGTGTATGTTGGCAAGCTCCTTCATCCATGTGAAGTAGACAGCCCTGCAGTGGAGGAGCACATAATTGTCAAAGCCACAATCTCTCACAATAATGCAGCCTTTGGCTATCCTTCCAGCCACAGTGAGGAACCACAACTCAATGACTGTGTTTAAGACAGATGTCAGGGCTGAAACAACCCCTTGGAAATCCAGGTTGCTTCAGCTCACATGTGTGCCAGGGATGGTCAGAAGGAGCTCTCACTGCAGAAGCTCATGCTGCAGAGTCGCTAATGTAATGTTTCTGTAAACTCAGGTGATGACTGGACTGTACATATAAATTCAAAGTAGAAAAACATTTTATTTCTAAGCTATTTAAACCCACGTGAATGCGCTTTGTGACTTCTCTCTACCTGCAGATTAAAATGCAAACTCCTCATCAAGCCTCATCTCTTGCCATTTCTCTCACCTTTTCCACATGTCCTATTTCCATTCAAACTAAGGTTCTTCAAACACATCTTTCTTGGTTGTGCTTCTGTGACTTTGAACAAGCCATTCTGCTTGGTGATGTTGTATTGTTCCCTCTCTTTTCTGCCAAGTAAATTGCTCATCCTTCAAGAACAAGCACAAATATCACCTGCTCTGAGGTTTTCTTGCTCTGCCAGGCAGGGTAAGTGCCTTTTCAGCATGTTATTTATATCTATTATGCGACTTGCTATTTTATACTGTAATTACGTCCGCGTCTGTCTCCCTTCCTAGATTGCCTGCCCCTAAGAGTAAGGACTGTGATGCACTAATCTTTGGACCCAAGGCTGAAAATGGTGCCTTGCCCCTCCTAAGTGTGCAATAAATGTTTATTGAGTTAAAAAAAAAAAAAAGAATATTGTCCACACAGTTTATCAAATGAAGGTCTTCACAGGTGACCATCGACACAAAAAGTGTTGTTCAGAGGCTCCCTAGAGCTGGCAGAAACTTGTGTGGGAGAGATACTGTATTTATTAGGTTGGTGCAAAAGTAATTGTGGTTTAAAAGGTTAACATAAATGCAAAAATCACAATGACTTTTGTACCAACTTAATAGAATGCTCTCCATAATGATGAATGGAGGACTGTCCTCTTGTCTTTTATTGTGAACTGCTTTAGGGGAGCATCTTATATGTCATGTATTAAGTTGAACTGCATAAACTTGCTGATTTTGTAAGTCAGAAATTATCAATTTTTATATGGCTTAACCTAATAGCTTTTTGTATCCTGATCATTAATTGCAAAAAATTCATGCAAAAAAAAAAAAAAGTCCGTTTGGTGTGAGAATGAAATTAAAGAAGAAAAGAAAGAGGAAGGCAGACAAGTAGGCTAATGGGTATTTCCACAAGTGACAGTTGATAATTAGCAAAAAACAAACAAACAAACAAACAAAGAACAACCTCAGTGACACACATGACAATGAGCATTCTTCCTTCCATACCTATGCTGGCAGCTAATGCTTGTCCTTGGGCTGAAAGACATCAACCCATATAGAATAATCTTCTTGGTTTGGCCTATAAAAGGGTTGTATTTTAGGCTGACCAGTTCTAGTTGGCCATCCAATCCATGATTTGGTTACTTAAGACCAACCTTCTCCGAAATATGGCACTAAGTGATGTTCGACTGGCTAGACAAGAATTAAGGTCTCATAAATTCTAATCCTGGATGTGAAACTCACTTGATGACAGAACTTGGACAATCTGTGAACAATCAGATTCTTGAGGGCGCATCTCTTCATTTGTTATGGGTGTAAATTATACCGCATTTCAGTGAGTCTAAGGTTCCATCAGTCTAAGGATACCAATATTTTACATATCAAAGAGAAAGGGAACAAAATGGTGTCAACATAACACAAAACTTTATTCTTCTATACTTACTAAAAAAGTTCTTTTAGACTTATCTACATGTAGATCGTTTGCAAGCATAAAAAGGACATAAAAGAGGAATATATTGGTTAAGCCTTTCCAAAAACTTCCTATTCAGAGTTCAGCTTCTCTGAGGCACTCTTTAGCTCAGAGGTATTGGTGTCCGCCGTCCTCCTGACACCGTCTGTCCTCTGTGCTGGCTAGAGCACTGGTGATGTTCATTTCTTACAAGAGTGCTCCACTGAATTGCTCTTTTTGGGGCTTTTTTTGTGAGGCACTGACACCTATTTGTAAGCTCTGATTGTGCACTTTCTCTTTGGTAGGAAAGAAAGGTTTCCAGACAGCAACTGGGACTCATATTTTTTTCTCCTGAAATAATTTGTTAATTTAAATATCAAGGAGTTGCTTTTGTGGTCCCGCTGTTAGATCACTAGAAATAAACAGATTCACATGTGTGAAAATGACATCCTGGCTGTCCTGCTGAATACCAACTTCATGGCATCTTATAGTTGATGACATATGGCCAGGAAAATAGGATAAGGGGAGAAGTAAGTCAAAAGATAATAAGTAGGATTCTTCAAGGAGGGTGTTTTCTGGTAACAGCATCTGGGAGTCAGGACTTCTAATATCTTCAGGGTTGCTGGTTTAAACCTTGCGTTTTCTCAGTTCACCCAAATGAGCAGCCTCAGGTGAAACTCACAGAGATAGACTGGTCATCAGAGAATCGATTTGTTCATTTACAAAGGTAAATGTACCGATTCTAGAACCAAATCTGCTTGTCTTCTCAGACCATTCATCTTAGTAGGCAAATTTCCTCAACTGTATCATAGATTATAGGGGTGACACACGTGTGGCAACTCCTGATAGACATCACTAATCAATTGTGGCATTCTTTCCCACTGAGCCCAGAAGTGGCCTCAGCATTCTTTTTACTTCATTGCTTCAGGCAGCCACTACCAGTCAATTGGAGTTGGCACGCGAGAGGAATCCTATATACCAATCTAGGATTAGAAGATTGAAAAGCAAACATGTAATTAGAAATAAGGGAATTAAGTATTCTTTTCTGGGGTGTTTTTTTCCCCTATTTTTTCCATTAAGCCGGGATAGTCTGATGCATTGCCTTTCTCCAAACCAGAGATATGTCAATGCCAAGAATTACAATCACATCAGGAGCCATTTCCTCTAGATGACGCTGGAGGCCCAATCCCAATTCCTCCTAATAACCTCCTAATGACCTCCCTCCAGACCACTGCCCTTCCATGGGTCATTTCGGGGCTTTGACTGCTGTGTGAAAATAAAATGCAGGTATTTTGGCTACAACCATAGTTCTACAAAATTACACACTAAAAATATCAGGGCTTGTGGGAAAAAGCGAGTGAGGGCAGATGACTCAGAACCTATGGAACTTTGAACCGCGCACTAACAAAACAATAAGCATCATAGTAAAGTGACATCATAGCACAGTTAATATGCTCCCAGACTCTGCATCTTGCTACAGTGATCCACCCTTTGCAGCCTCACCCCTGGGGCTTGTGCTTCCTGCTTGGAGATGCAGTTGCTTCTAAAAGAGACTTTGATCGAAGTTAAAAATGTGATCCACGAGGTAGTCTTCTTCATGAATCTGTCACTTTAGTAAAGAGGTGATGTATTTGTGGTTTTTTCATCAGCACTTGCACCTTTGCTGAAGAACTTAGCATGGAAAACCCAGTGGTTCTTTAGGCCTCTTGAAACAGCCACTATTTACACTAACGGAAGGCCCCTCTGGACATTCTCAGTTTTTTTTTCTTGAGAGCTTCACATTTGCTAAGTCTTTATCTTTGAGAAAACTTACCCTGATGGCTTGAAACCATAAACATGTATGAAACCAATATGATTCCTCTGTAATACTGATCTATTCCTCAATTGCATTTGAGATAATTCACATTTTTAAAGAAAAGTGTTGTAAAAGACTGTAGATAATTTTACTGCTTTCTAAGGTTCCACTACATTCCCAAGGGTCACTTTAATTATCCTTGGCTATGCCTGAGTCTTGAAAGCAGATGGAAATGGTTAAGCCATCACTTGTGCTTCTGATATTCACACTGCACCTTTTCTCTCTCTTTTTTTTTTTTTTTCCCCATCAATTTCAATGTCTGAAGGTGACTCCTTCCTTAAATTGTAGCCGGATTCCAGGGAAATCTTACTGTCTCCTAGTTGCCCACTGACTTGACTGGGGCAAACTCTAAGTAATAATCTCCTTGCACTGGCATTTCCCCTGCGCATTGTGCGTGTGAGGTACCGACCACACTGGCAGTATGAATAGCGAGGCAGGCTGTGATGGTATGGAGCTGATGCATACTTTTCCTCACTTCCTCTCTTCTGCTGCCAGCATAAACCTGAACCCACGCCATGGAACATAAACAGCAGAAATTGAATATTTGGTTAACTTATTCTTTTATAGCCCCTATGCAAAGCTCAAAGGAAGTGGTTCCCAAAAGTCACTCTATAGCAGGAAGAGAAAAAATAAGGAGAATTATATAAACTTTTTTTTAAATAGAGCTAAATGTATTCTATTTATAAATTTGTTATGAGATATATCTTTATTGTGTTGGGGGGTTATTCTTTTCATTAAATTCTTAGAGCTGTTTTTGCTTTTTAAATTGTTATCTGCTGAAGAAAAAGTTAGCAATATTATATAGATTCCCAAAACATTTAGAGGTAATTTACTGGTCCATGAAATAAAAATGCTTGGAACCACTGCACTGGGGCAAGGCGCTTGATGTGGCTCCGCACAGAGTCTGTCAGCCTGAGGAATGTTTCCGTAAGGACGAGGTGGGGGCAGGGGCAGCAAAGGTTGGCATTGAAAAACCATCAGTAATCTCAGCTGATAATGGACGACCTGAGTGTGCCCTTGATGAGTGGATGAGTAATTTTAAAAAATAGAATAAAATCTTGTGTAAAGCTTTTTTCCCAGAAATTTGCACAACCTCTCTTTTATGCAAATATTAATTTAGATAGAACCGAATCTGGGGTAACAAATTCTTTGTTCGTTCACCTGTGGCTAAATATTCAGGTGTTAACCACCAAAGGTGTGATGCAAAATAGGGACTTCAGGGAAAAGACTTGATTAAATATGGAATAAATACCCACTTTCAAATCGCATGCACCTAGAGGGTAAATGTGGTTTGTATTGATTCTCTGTATCCATCTCCGTCTTACCATATTCCCAAGGCATTGATCATAAGCATCTGTCATATGCCTGTTTACAAAAACAGGAGCAATGTAAATAAATAAAGGAGAGACCAGAACTTATGCTGATGTCAATGAAAATGTCTGTTTACACATTTATATATGGGGGAATGCGTCCAGGCGTTTTGAAAAAGATGGGACTTCAGTATTGTGTCAATAATGAAAAATACTGTCAACCCCTAAGCAAATTTCCATTATATAGGAAAGGAAGATCTGGGAAGTGAAAGTTGAATATAGATTTTTTTTTAAGAGTACAAAATATTTTCTATTGGCCAAATTAAAAATGTAATATTTCTGTTCCTTTTTCTTATTTTTTAAAAGTCCCTCTGGGGGTTGATGAAAATGCAATAAAATGTTGCTGATTACTCTACACTTAACTTATTGAACTGCAATCTGGTAAGAGATATTATGTTTAAAAGCCTTTTTGAGCGAGCTATGAGGGCCGTGTATCATTCATTTTTGTATTCCCAGCATCTATTCCTCCATTATACATGGTTAATGTTGAATGTTGAATAAATGTTTGCTCAAAGAATGTATGCACGCTGGCCAAAAAGCAACTACAAAGCTAATTCAAACTTTTGAAAGTTTTAAATTCTCGGTTTTCAAATAGTCTTTAAACGTAGGGACTTTTTTTTCTCTATGAAGAATAATTTTCTTTGGTTTCTCAGTCTCTAAATTTTCCTTTCTTCTATCTGAATTGCCCTGCTATTAGCCTCCTTCTATTTTATCGCATGTGACACCTCACCATTCGAACCCAGTTCTTGAGCAGTTGCACTGTCCAGGAGACAGTTACGTGCCCAAGATCCTTGCTCTGACTCTTTTGTTATCACCCCTAGAAAGCTGAATTCTCCGCCTGTAACTCACCTTTTGTAGACTCCAGCCTAAGGCACCAGGAATATCTGAATCAGCCTGAATCTCAAATAGGAAGTAAAGACGGTTTCTTACTCAAATAATTTACCCTCATCTCATAAAATGCCATTGTAAAGAATACCTTGAAAAGTGTGTAAAATATAACTAAACAAGTGTGTATGTGTGAGTGTGTGTATGGTAGAAATATAGAGTTGTTTGCCTTTATTTCAAAATGTGGAGACTATTGTGACACAGTCAATGCTATTTCCATAGCTTATGGCTAAGCTGCAGTAAACGTGCACAGATAAACAGTTCTAAATAATAATTTAAATAATTTCTTTCTCTGGGAGATGGTAAATACAATCTTAAAAGCTATAGGTGTCAGAGAGAAAAGAAACCAATTTTTCCGGGTGATCTGGACAATCGTGATATCTCTATCTTTTTAAAATTCTTTCTTAGAATAGTCCGATTTTTGTGGCACAACCAAAAATCATATACATATGGAGTATATTTGTTATATTGTTAGCAAAAGTGATGATAAGAATTATTTCTGAACTATACATTGCATATTATTGAAGATAAGTTATACTCAGAACTGGGATAATAATGATAAATTGGGGGTGTTCATTATACCATTTAATCTATTTTTAGGTATATTTCCTTAAAATATTGTATCTCTTTTGGACACTGGTGTTTGAGACTCTCAGTCCTATATTATGTTACAGTACTTAATATTCATAAAAAGCTTTATCAACACATGGTTGCTTTTCTGCAGAGATGATAATTTTTAATTGGTTCTTATGTGTGACATTCATCATCTCATGTTGCCTCTGTTCTACTCGTCTCTCCAGTGTTCTATTATGTTTAATGGTGATTTTATAAACTCGTTTCTTTGTTGTGCTTTAGGGAAAGGTTTGCTTGTGCTGTGGATTCCTGGCTACAGAGCTCTGTATCTGGTACTACAAAGAGCTGCTATAAAGCTTCTACTGGTCGGAATACCCTAGGTGTGAAGAAAGGGATGTGGTTTGGTCAGTTCTCAGTGGAGCTTTTCACTTTATTAGTATTTATCTATTTTATTTGAATAAACCACTGGGTAGAGGCAGGCAGAATGTGCCACAAATCAATTATATGATCCATGTAGCAGCTTTAGTGAGCTTGAACTGCAAAAGACATAGTTTGCTGAAATTGTATATTCAATTGCTGAGGTCTACATTGAATCCATTTAGATCTAGTCTATCTTTTAAAGTCCTGAAAACACTGGAGCAATCTATTTTGATGAGGATTTGTTCAGAACAAGCACACAATAAAGAATGAGATGCTGTTTTCTCTAGTACTGATGCAGTAATAATGGACAAACCAATAGTCGTATTGCATTTCCCTTTAGAGTTTTTCATTTAAAAGAAAATTGTTCTGTCCTTCAGCAAATTTTAGTATATTCATTGATTAACTCTTCAAATATCTGTTGTGTTCCCAGTGGTTGCTGAGCATTGTATAAGGGTATAAAAACTAGTTCCTAGCCATAAGGTGATTTAACGACTAGAATCCTTTTGTTTCCATCTAAATGTAAATATTGCGCCACAATTTCTCAAAGGATCCAACTGCTTGGGATCCTGGGATGCAGAGGGACAAAAGTGCTTTTGATTGTGAGTCTAGAGATTAACCTAAAGTCATCTTTTCTACTCAACTGAGCCTAATCACGCCTCTCCCATTTAAGTTAATAGCTGCTCAATTCCTCCCTAATTCAATCTTTCTTCATCCCCTTCCCATTTCTTTTTTCTTCTTGACCATCCAGAAGCATGGCCCTTATTGCTTTCTGGTTCTCATTTACATTGAATGGACCCAACAGCTTTTTGTTTGGGCTGTGCAGTTATGGCAGAAAGATTGCAACCATTTTGATCCTCGGGTCTAGAAGCAACCTTCTTTCTACTTTCAATACTGTGAAAATAAAAGGTTCAATGGTTGTGCTCCTCAGAGAGACAATAGTGGAGGATAAAAAAAAAAGTGGTTTTAAAAGACAGCTTAACTGTGGTATAATTTATATATAGTAAAATTCACCCTTTTTTATGTGTACTGCTCCATAAATTTTGACAATGTACACAGTTATGTCAACTACCACTATAAATAATGTGGAGAGCTTTTCTATCACATCCCCCCCAAAATTTCCCTTTGCCCCTTTGTGATTAGTTTTCTTCTCTCAATCACAGCTCCTGGCAACCACTGATCAGTTCTCTGTTCCTACAGTTTTGCCTACTCCAAAAAGCCATACAAATAGAATAATACAATATGTAGCCTTTGAGTCTGGCTTCTTTCACTTTGATAATGCTTCTGAGATTTATTCATGCTATTGCAAATATTAGTAGTTTTTTCCATTTTATTACTGAGTAGTTTTTATGTATGGATGTACAACAGTTTGTTCATTACCAGGTGATGCATATTTAAGTTATTTCCAGTTTTTGGCCATTATGAATAAAGCTACTATGAACATTTGAGATGTATGGATGTATGTCTTTATTTTTCTTGAGTAAATCCCTAAGAGTGGGGTTGCTGGGTCATTTAACTTTGTAAGAAAAGATGAGGCTGTTTTCCAAAGGGGCTGCACCATTTTGCATTGCCACAGTGATAAGTAAGAATTTCAGTTGCTATACTTCCTTGCCAGCATTTGGTCTTCAGGGTTTTTTATTTGAGCCGTTCTAGTAGGTATGTTATGGTATTTCACTGTAGTTTTAATTTACATTTCCCTAATGACCAATGAAATACAGCATTTTTATTGCCATCCACATTTCTTCTATTTTCTGTGCTGTAAAATACACATAATATAAAATTTTCCATTAGTAACAGCCACTGGCAGACGCTTATCTGTTTTCTGTCTCCATGAATTTGCATATTCTGGATTTTTCATATAAATGGAATCATTCAAGATGTGGCCTTTGTGTCTGGTTTCTTTCACTTAGCATAATCTTTTCAAGGTTCATCCATGTTGTAGCATATATCAGTATTTCATTGCTTTCTTTTTGTCCTTCAAGTATTTAATATGTGCATTTCTATATAATTTCCCATGGCTCCTCTTATTAGAAATACGTTGAAGACATATTTCCCACATAATGATTGAGTTTTAAAAACAGGTATAATGCATTGATTTTTATGGCTGAATGATATTACGTCTTATGTTTATACCAGATTTTGTTTATCCATTCATCAGTACGTTGTTTTCACCTTTGGCTATTGTGAATAGTGCTGCCATGAACACATTTTTCTTGAACACATGTTTTCAGTGCTTTCGGATTTTACCTAGGAGTGAAATAGCTTGGTCATATTGTAATCCCATGTATAACTTGCTGAGGAATCACCAAATTGTTTACCACAGTGTTTGAACCACTTTATATTCCCACCAGCAAGGCACAGAATTCCAATTTCTCTCACCAGCACTTGTTCTTTTTCCTTTTAAAAAAATTATAGCCATTTTAGTGGGTATGAAATGGTGTTGCACTGTGATAATTTCTATTTCCCTAATGCCTAATGACATTGGGCATCTTTTCCTGTGTTTGTTGACCATTTGTATATCTTCTTTGGAGAAATATCTATTCAAATCCTTTTGCCCATTTTAAAAACTGGATTGCGTAGTTTTTTTTGTTGAGTTGTAAGGTTTTTTAAAAATATATTCTCAATAGTTGAACATTTTCAGCAAAGTGATTTACGAATATTTTCTCCCATTCTATGGGTTGTCTTTTTACTTTCTTGATAATACTTTGATGCACAAAAGTTTTGAATTTCGATGAAGTCCGAAATTCCTATTTTTTTCTCATAATGGGTCCTTCATTATCTCTTGTTATAGCCTTTGTTTTAAAGTATATTTTGTATGGTATAAATATTTCTACACCAGCTTTTTTGTTTGTTTGTTTGTTTCCATTTTCATGAAATATCTTTTCCCATCCCTTTACTTTCAGTCTCTGTGTTTCTTTCTATCTGACATGATTGTCTTCTAGGCAGCATATGTAAGGGTCTTCTTTTCTTATCCCTTTAGTCATGTTATCTTTTGATTGGAGCATTTAATCTATTTACATTGAAACTAATTGTTGATAGATATGTAGTTATTGCCATTTTATTATTCATATTTTTTATCTTTTTTTTTTTCCTTTTTGTCTTGAAGAAGTCCCTCTAAGATTTCTTATAATACTGATTTGGTGGTGATGAACTCCTTTAGCTTTTTATTGTCTGGGAAGCTCTTTATCTGTCCTTCAATTCTAAATGACAGCCTTACTGGGTAGAGCAATCTTGGTTGTATGTTGTTGCTTTTCATCACTTAGAATATTTCCTGCCACTCCCTTTTTGTCAGCAAAGTGTCTATTGAGAAATCAGTTGCCAGTCTTATGGGAGCTTCCTTGTAGGTAACTAACTGCTTTTCTCTTGCTGCTTTTAATATTCTCTCTTTATCTTTAACCACTGGCATTTTAATTGTGATGTGTTTTGGTGTGGGCCTCTTTGGGTTAATCCTTTTTGGGACTCTCTGTGCTTCTTGGGCTTGTATCTCTATTTCCTTTGCCAGGTTAGGGAGGTTTTCCATCATTATCTCTTCATATAGGTTTTTAATTCTTTGCTCTTTCTCTTCTCCTTCTGGTACCCCTGTATTGCAAATGTTGTCATGCTTGGTATTGTCCCAGAGGTCCCCTTAAACTATCCTCATTTTTTAAGATTTTTTTTTTCCTGCTCTGATTGGATGTTTTCTGCTATCTTATCTTCTAAATCGCTGATTCAATCCTCTGCTTCATCTAATCTACTGTTGATTCCCTGTAATGTATTCTTCATTTCAGTTACTATATTCTTTATTTCTGACTGGTTCTTTTTTATGTTTTCTATCTCTATTTTATGTTTTCTATCTCTTTGTCGAAATTTTCCCTGAGATCATTGAGCATCCTTATAACCAGTGTTTTGAACTCTGAGTCTGATAGATTGCTTGTCTCCATTTTGTTTAGTTCTTTTTCTGGAGCTCTGTTCTATTCTTTTATTTGGGACATGTTTCTTTGTCTCCCCATTTTGGCTGATATCCTGTACTTGTTTCTGTGTATTAAGTAGGGCTGCTATGTCTCCAGGTCTTTGCATAATGGCTTTATGTAGGTGGTGTGCTGTGGGGCCCAGTGGTGCAGTCTCCCTGGTTACCTGTGCTGGGTGCTCCAGATGTGTCCCTTGTGTGGGTTGTGTGTGCTCTCCTGTTGCAGTGAGCCTTGGTTGCTATTTGCATGTCAATGAGAGGGATTGAGCTTGGGCTGATTGGTTGTGAGGACTGGCCATAACTACAGCGGTGGAGCTGTAGTGCAGGGCTGACCTTGCAGAGCAGGGTTCACTTTAGTAGGTCTCTGCTGCCTGCCTAGTCTTCCCTTTGGGTGTGTTGTTTTTGGACGTGACCAGGTGATGTTCCGGCTCTGTCCAAAGCTGGCCACTCAGACTGCCAGTCCCGGAGCTTCCTGAGAGGGGCCGTGCCGCAGGCCAAGTTCAGCCACAGCCTATGCCCTACTCAGGGCCACCTGGTATGAGCCACAAAGCAATCCATAGATGGCTGCCACCTGTGCTGGGCTTGGAGGTGCCTTGAGAGGCTAAAACACAAACTGAGGCCAGCTACCACTAGTGCCAGGCTTGGGGCTGCTCAGCCAGAGGTAGGGGAAACACCAAAGGCAGATGCTGCTTGTTTGGCTTTTGTGAACCTTTGAGAGATTTTAGGAAAGTCCTTAGCATAACCTAAGATGAGCCTTTTGGGTGGAAAAGACACTGGAAGTGGTTTGGGGATGTCCGAAAGTTGGGTGCAGCAGGGTCTAAGGGAATCACCAGGGCAGGACAGCTGAACAGTGTTAGCCTTGTTGACAGTCACTCAAATATGGCAGCACCCGTGTCTGCATGCCAGGAGTGGGGAGGGCTCAACAACGAAACCATGGATTGTGCCAGCACCTCTGTCTGAGAGAAAGCTGCCCCTCTAGCCTTCTATCTGGAGCCAGACAATGCAGTTCCTCCCCATATGCTCCGACGTCTTTTGAGCTATTGCCCCAGTGCTAGAATTCATAGTGAGTGAGTCCATCAGCTAGTAAATCTGTGTGCAAGCCCTTGAAGAGGATAGCCTGGGACTCCAGTTGCCCTCTGTCTCACTCAGCCACAATCTCCACTGGTTTTCACAACCAGAAGTTATAGGGATTTCTCTCCCCAGGAGTGGAACTCTGGGCTAGGGATCCTGGTGTGGGGCTGGGATTTCTTGCTCCTCCAGGAGGACCTCTGCAGCCGAGATAGCCCTCCCAGTTTTTAATGGTTGCACACGGGTGTAGGACCAGCCCGTTCTGCATCTCTGCCCCTCCTACCAGTCTCGAGGTGGCTTCTTCTGTATTTCCTTAGAGGTAGTACTTTAGTTCATCTAGACTTCAGGCAATTCTCAATGATGATTGTTCTGTAGTTAGTTGTAATTTTGATGTGGTCATGAGAGGAGGTAAACACAGCTTTTACCTACTCTGCCATCTTCACCAGAAATCACCTATTTCTGGACTCTTGATTCTGTTCCATTGATCTATATGTCTATCCTTATCTCATTGACTCAGTGTTTTGGTTATGGTAGCTTTGTAGCAAGTTTGGAAATCAAAAGGTGTGAGTTATCCAACTTTGTTTGTTTTCAATATTATTTTGGCTATCCAGGGTTCCTTGCAAGTCCATATGAATTTTTTACATCAGCTTCTCCATTTTTGCAAAAGCCATTGGGGTTTTGATAGAGACAAATATATTTGTATATTACTTTGGGTAGTATTGGGTAACATCAAATATCAAATATTCCAATCCATGAACGTGGATGTCTTCATTTATTTAACTTTTTAATTTCAACAATGTTTTGAATAATAGTTTGTTCATTTACCAGGTGATGAATATTCAGATTATTTCCAGTTTTCATTGTAGAATTGTTACAACTCCATGGTTAAGTTCACACATTTTTTTGTAAAGTGCTCTTTCCGTTTTACCCATCTAAGTATAATTGGGCCATTTGTTTTCTTATTACTGATTTGTGAGAGTTCTTTTTATATTCTGGAATCAGTCTTTTATTAGATATATGTTTTTGCAAACATTTTCTTCAAGTCTGTGGCTTGTTTTCTCATTTTCTTTACAGTGTCTTTCAGACATTGTTTTTAATTTTGATCATGGTCAATTTATCAATTTATTCTTTTATGGCTTGTACTTTTTGTGTCCTATCTAAGAAATGTTTGCCAAATCCAATATCATATCGATTTTCTTCTGTGTTTTCGTCTAGAGGTTTTATAGTTTAAGGTTTTATATTTAGGTCTATGATCCATGTTTAGTTAATTTCTGTATACTGTGCAAAATATGGACTTTAGAACCTAAAGTAACATGTACCAATTTCTATTATATTTTGCTTCTTACTAGTTGCATCACATTAGGCAAAACAGTCAACATGAGCCTCAGTTTCCTCATTTAAAGCAAAGATAGTAACATTTACTTCTTTATCTGTGAGAATTGTTGTCAGGATGAAATTAAAATAAGTATAAAAATACTTCTAAAATCAGAGTATAATGTTAACTATTATTATTATTTATAGCTGACAGCAGCAAAAGAATGATAGTATAAGAATGTGTCATAATTGGGGGAAAGCCAGAACTCAAACAATTAGCTGCAGTAGATTGAGGTGTTTAAAAGCACTAGCTTTTAAATAGGCCTGTGTTTGAATTCCAGTTTTGCCACTTCCTAGCAGAAGAACCTCACACAAGGGACTGAGCTCTCTAATTCCCAGCTTTCTCACCTATGCAATGGGGAAGGAGTATAAACTCCATAATGTGGTTGGAGGATGAAGCGAGTTACAAGGAAAGTCTAGTAAACTACACAGAGTAGGGGATTAATAAATGGTATTTTTGAAAGAGGGAATATATATACTCTCTAAAAAAAATGATGTGGACTGTCATGGTTTATTGAAGTGCTATAACAGATGATAGCAAAGACCAAAGTGAAAAAGAATGAGTGTCCCTTGCATTATCCTGCCTCTGGGAAAGTACACGTATTGTTGGAACATCACTCTAATATCATTCCCTTTGCCAGCCTGTAGGATTTAGCTCAAGTGACATCTTTTAGGAAGCTATTACCACTTTCTTCTCAAATCTGCTCCATGTTCACACAGTACCTAGTGCATAACTTTCTCATAGCAGACTGCACCATATCATGATTATCTGTTTATTGGTTGGCCTTGCTGATTATACAGGAAGCTCCCTGAAGGAAGGGAGCTGTCTTTGAGTCTTTAGAATCCAGTATAATGTTTGGCACAGAGTAGGAGCTCAATAAACGTGTGTTTAATGAAAAGATGAGTATATACTATTAATTTCTAATGTGGGTATAAATAGCTTTCATCAACTGAACTTTTTTTGTATCGCATAATACTGATCTCTACTCTAAACAGACCAAGTATACTTATTCTTTATGTATTAGTGTTAGAATAGGGCCTAATTCTCTTAGGGGGTCCATGCCCATATAATAACATCCATCATCCAGCTTTAACTAGTTATATTGGGTGCAGATGAATATATGTAACATTTGTCCAGGAAAAATGACACAGACTCCTTTTTAAAGTTTTCTATAAAGTAATGCTGTTCAAAATAATTGGTTCTTCTGAACAAGTGTCATACTGACTGCATGGCAGGGTAAGTCCCATGGGTACTTGAGAAAAGTTATTTAATTAAACTTACAAGTGTTAAAATATTTAATAGCTCACATAATATGGAATTTTGTGAAAGGGGGAAATATCTACCCATAACACTTCAATTAAACTGTGACTGTATATCCTTAATTCAATGATCGGAATTTCTCAGCTGATGATCTCACATATTCGTAGCTACCTCATAATAAGCTGAAGCAACTGGTTAATTATGTGCCAGTGACAAAGAGGTGAGAGATTACTCAATGGATTACTCAGGACTGACACCTGTTAGATTTCCTGCTAGTGATGGATTGGGTCATGCCACATAGTCCACCGATCCCAAAAGGCCTGTTTTGGCTCTCCATAGGTTAATGGAAACTTATGGCACATAGGCAAGAGTGCTCATGGCCATAATTTCATGCCAGGAAATGTTGACTCATGGCATAAATGTGTTAAATGACCAAACACTGGAAAATGTGCAAGTTAGTTTAGGAATGAATGGCCAGAAGCTGAAAAAATCTATAAGCTTAAAAAAACCCAGTTGAGAAAAGTTGTTTGTGTCCGCGGGGATCCACCACTTTTATCTCACTTGGTTCTGATATTGTTCAACAGTCCCTATGGTATGACTAAGTGTCATAACTTCTGGCATTGAATCAGTCCTCCTGAAACATTCCTGTCCAGAGCTATCTGCATATGAGAAACAGAGAGAAGAGAAAAGAGAGAAACTCAGAAAACAGAAGAGAGTTAAAAAAAAAAAAAAGTGAGACAGCATGTGGCCATCAAGAGAAGTAATTAATAAAAGAGAGTAAGGGACACAGAGCTAAGCTACTAAGAAATGACCGTGGAAGCACCTTTTTACTCCACCTCCTTTCTCCCTCCTCTTGGTACCACTATTTAGTAATATTTATTGAGAACTTGCTTTGTACTAGTGTCTGTAGTCAATGTTTTCTGTTGTGTTCTCTCATTTCATTTTAATCACTAACCCTATGAGGTAGTTCAGTTGTTACCATTTACAGATGGGGCCCCTGGGGCTTTGAGCTGCCCTCTACTTGCTCAAAGGCACAGGGAGCCAAGGTTTGAACCTATGTCTGTCTGACTCTAAAGTCCAAGATCATAATCACAGCACATTATCAAAAGTCCAGGAATTATAAGCACAAATATGGGGAAAAAGTCATAGGATTGGTGTCAGAATGACCAAAAAAAGCATGATTTTATTGTGGAAATCAACTAGTAAACAACATACCTAATGTTGTTTAACTCATAAACACAAGTGATTATTGTCTTTCAAAGTACTTATCCTAGAAGGCCATATGTTTAAATCCATAATGATGCCAATGTCTTTTAGGGTTACCAGCTTTAAACTGCTTTTAGATTCAGCCTACTAGCCACATTAAAAGAGATAAATACAGACAGTTATATTTCTTTAGTTACATCTATAAAAATATTTGAGAAAATTGTCAAGATTAACAATTTTATTAATTCTATTGATAAGATTTAAGTCCAAACGACTTTGTTTCTAAAACATCAAATTCAAATTTCAAATTTCATGATCCAAATGATGATATGCTGAAGAACGCTTGTCAGGTTCTGAAAGAGATGTCCCTGCTTGTTGAAATAAGGGTGTAGCTTATCAAGAGACTGACTACTTTGAAAGAGACAGTCTTGGATTTATAATTTATATTCCTACGATCAATAAGTCACTGCTTTCTAGTTCCTACCTACCTAAAAAAAGAAAATGAGGAAAACACAATAGAAAATGCATAAGAGAAAAAAAAAAGAAAATATCCATCACCACCTGACCTTCCAGTGCTGAAATTAGATGTAAGTACACACCAAAAATTACTCTGATGAGAGAATAATGTCAGTATATGGGTGGTCTCGGATTCTTCTCTGTATACTCCTCCATCTCCCACCAAACAAAAACATCTAAAGGAAAATTCTGGCCTTAAACTCTTGCACATTTACTCTTTTCTCTTTTATTCCTTCTAATTTCTGGCAGTACTATGCCAACTGAGGTTATCAGTTGGGGAAGACAGGAGGAAGGTAAAATGGGGAAGCTACATTGAAAAGGGCACAGATTTACCTCTTGTCTAAGAGGGAAACATGAAAGGATAGAGTCAAAAGTGAAGAATGTGAATGGGAAGCTGAAGAGAGGAAAGGCATAAAAAGAGATCAGCCCACCTAGCTGATTGTCTGAGAAAAAAGTGTGTGGGGAATTAAGCGTTAAGGGTGCAAAGAGATTTGAGGGAGCTTCCAGAGTGGGATATATAGGAAATGAGGACAGAGACTTCAAAAAGTACTGCTGAGGATGATGAATTTGGGATATTCATGAACGTTCTAAAAGATACTAGTAAAGATTTGAATTACTTTATATTCCTTTTGGTTGGTGAATTTTGTTTCTTTGCAACACAAGACTGGGACATGAGGGGCTCTTGATTTATTGAGGTGATATTAGTATGACATTTATAGTAGGTGTTCTCAATGGGAAGCCTTTAGGTTTCTTCTAAATCCTCAGAATTGTATGCCATTTTGTATTTATGTGTACTTGTGTATTTTGAAATAATGAGAACCTTCATGATCATTGCTTTATCAGATTCATAAAGAGCTCATGATCCTTCTTGAAAAATATGAAAGGACTACCATTGGGGAAAGAGAAGGTACAGTCTCAGGGTAAAAGACTAAATGAAGACATGTAACTATAAAAGATAACTGTTTTCTGATTCTACCTCAAAAGCTTAATAAGCTAGTCCAAATCCATTTATTCTACCAAAGATTCCATTGTATTCAGTCACTACCTACCTCTCCCCGTTCCTGTCTCCCCAAAATTCCTCTCTTGATCTCTTTGGTATTTAAAAACACATTTGATACATTTTGAAAAATAAAGTAACCCATGAGTTATGTTAAATGAAGTGAAGTAAAGGACCCTTGATGGAGGCAATTAGCGTGAAAGTACTAAGCAACTCAGACCTTGACTATAGCTTGAAAAAGGCATCCTGATATCCTGAAACAAAGGGAAGCGCAGCCAATAGTAGTGGTTGAGAGCATTAAGGTTATCCAACTGATTAAATGTCCCCTGTCAAGGTACATGGAAAGGCATTTTCAGTTATTACTCTTCTGCTGAAAGAATCACTATATCATACTTGTTACAGAAACCTTAATTCAATGTATCACAGCCTAGGCATCAAGCTACATTAACTGGATAAACATTTAAATTACAGAGAGCAAATAGCTGCTAAAGGGAGGAGCCAAGAACCATGGCAAATCTGCCATTGCTTTGTTATGTTTGTTTGAGCCACGTCGTACTCAAGTGTTTTATTCAAACCCCAAATGGGTGGCACCGAGCTGCTCCCAAGTCTTCCAAACACACCCTCTTTCTTCATCTGCCTCTTTCCTCCTGTAAGAGCAGCACGCACAAGAATGCACCGTTATCTTACTCAAGATAGAAAATTCAATTTAATATTTTAGGAGAAGGCCTTCAGCAAATATTATCTTCTAGGGTTCTATGAGCAGAGTACTAGCCATGTTGCAGGTATTGTTTATATGCTTATTGAATAAATGAGTAACCAAATGAATAAATGAAAAAACATCTTTCACCCCCTGCTGCCAATGAGGCATCACCGGGCGTGGAAGAGCAACATCACGGAAACAAGAAACTGCCCACACACAAAATAATCCCTCACCTCTTTCAGATAGCAGTCACTTCCCTAGAGTGACTTAAGCTTTTAAGAGCTGATACTCTCCCCAGAAGTTTTTATGAGGGAGGTGGGAGATATTGTCTCATAGAATGGTAGGGAGATTATCCTGGATTATCTAGGTGAGGCCAGTGTAATCACAAGGGTCCTTAAAGAAAAAGTGAGGCAGGGGAAAAGCTCAGAGTGATGCAGTATGAGAAAGACTTGACCTGCTGTTGCTGGCTCTGAGGATAAAGGAAGGGGTCTCAAGCCAAGAATGTGGGCAGTTTCTAGACTACATCAAAGGCAAGAAAATGGATTCTCTCTTAGAGCCTACAGAAAGAAACACAGCCCTGCCAACACTTTGATTTTAGCCCAGTGAGACCTGTCGTGAACTCCTGACCTCCAGAACTATAAGATAATAAATTTATGTTGTTTTAAGCTACCAAACTTGTGGTAATAGGAAACAGAGTGGTGGTGAAAAGGAGTGCAGGACTTAAGAGTCAGGCAGGCTGGTTTTGTCACTACTAGGCATGGGACCTTTGGAAATTTGATTTCATGTCTTTGAGGCTTTGTTTTTCATGTTGCTGTAGTGGGTTAAAACCAGCCACCTCTAAGGCTGCTTTTGATATGAAGTGAGATCACATCTTTGAATTGGCAGCTCCAGGCTGCCACACTGGGTGCCCATCGTTGCGATGACCCTTTCTCCTCTTCTTCCGATCCACCAGTCACTGGGTGCCAACATGCAGTATAGGGGTCCCCAAAAAAGAGAAACAAAATGAATGGAGATAAAAAGTCAAGTCTGAGAGGTCTCTGCTGGGGAATCCACACCACCCACTGCCTGGGGCAGGGGACACCAGTTCTTTGGGCTATCTAGGATTTCATAAAATGAGGATTAAAGGGGCTCTATCACTTTTTTGACAGAGAGAGAGAAAAAAAGAAACAGGGTAGAGTGTGAACAATAGGAGAAGATTTGGGTGGAGCAGGAGAGGGGGCTGAAACAAGGGAACATAGAATGGGAAAAAGTATGGGTAGGATTTCCCCTGCAAAGGGACTGTAGCTCTAATTAGACATAAGGGCAATGGCAAAATCAGTTGTTTGTTCCTCTTTTTTTTTTTTTTTTTTTTTGGTCAGAGTTTCTACACCATCCTTCCCTTCAGTTTAAGCACTATATGAGAACCTATTCATACACAAACATTTATGAATTCATCAAGATAGATCATGTGTCCTGGGATGGCGAGGGAAGAGGGGTGCAAGCATTTATGTCAGATTTCAAAGGTTAAGCTGGACCTTTTAAAAATATTGGAGAAATGTTCTCTTGGGACTAATAATTGAAAACTAGTAAAATGCTATTAACTCTCTGAAATTGTCATTAATTATCTCTTTTTCTAAGGTAATATGGGAGATCTATCTATCACCTATCTGTCATCTATCTATCTCACAAAGTACGTAATATCTCTGCCATTAACAACAATGCTGTGTTCTATAGAATGATACTCAAAGTACTAGAGAAGAAGTACGCGAATAGTGGAAAATACAAAGTTCTAAGGTTAAATGACAACTTATTTCCATTTAGGCTTTGCAACCAATGTAGATTTCATAACTATAGAGCTATAAATGTACTGGAATAATTTCAACAGAGAAACAACCAAATTGTAATAAAAATCATTGCTAGGGTTTAGATGTACTTTGTGTTCAAAAATTTTTTATTACATTTTGTGATATTGCACAACTTTGAATAGGTCATTTTGTAGTCAGGTCAAATCTATTTCTACAACACATTCAATTTTAAGAAATAAGTAGATTTTAAACCATCTTTTTGCTTTATTAATAAATTATTTTAAGAAAGTCACAAGGAAAACTCAAAAACCATTGTTTTTTTAAAGGAATATTTATAAATTGCAAAGTGACTTGCTGTGCAATATATCTAGCTTAAAATTATATCAAGAAGATTATTTTCCTATCTTCTTTTGCAGGTCAACCTAAAATTGAGTTAACTATATCACTTAAAGACACTAGCTATTAAGGTTTTTCAATACTTTTAAAAGGAAAAAGTAGTCTTCTAAAATGACCATGACATGTTTAAGTAAATATTTTCCCCAAAGTTTCACTGTATAATTTAACTTGAGAAGATAAGAGTAAACACATAGAGCAGTTTTAGGAAGAAGTAATTTACAATTTCCCCATTTCCTCTGATTTTGGAAAGCCCTTTAAAATATACAAAATCTGCGGCGATTTCTCACAACACCACCTTTTCTAAAGTTTTCACAACTCAGATAACCAACAGTGCTGATAAATCAGTTCATCAATGGGCTCAGAAATCTTAGGAAAAAAGAGACAACTCTTCTTCTTTTTCCTTCTGCCATTTGCTTCATTGTCCCCAAGAGACTTCACAACAGAGTTTACAGATCAAAAAATTTTTTCTAGGAATACTGACAAACTTACTGGAATATGCAGAGACTTTCAGAAAAGTCAACATTTACTTAAAGACCTTTAAATTTGAACTAGTAGAGCAATGAGCAGGTTTACCTAACCCCGAGAAACAGCTCAACTAGCTGATCTATGCAGGTATTCATCTTTCTTCCCCAAAGAGCTCTGCTGGCAGCAGTCAAAACCAAAGTGGGAACTTAATAAAAATGAAAACTGTGGTAGCAAAATAGTCTTACAAGGTTAATTTGACATATTGCAAAAATTTGGGAGGTTATAGTGGTTTATATATAGCCACAGTACTGATTTAGAGAAACCCCTGAGAAATAGTTGCATTTTGATATATAACCTGCCTGCTTGCATAGGCAACCCCAGATTTTCAGGGTGTATAAGTTTTGAGACGGTAGAATTTAAACATCACATTGGAGAAAATGGTATGCATTTCTTATTGAGAAATAACAGGGTAATAAAACCTGTAGAAGTTTACACTTCCACATTAGGCAAAGGATGAGAAAGAAAAAAAAAATCCGTTCTGCTTACCTATTAAGAAAATGTGCTCATACTACTGGATTCTCTGATTACCTGTGAATATCTCCATTTCTGACATTGGGTAGCAACTGGCTGAGGCAAACCCGGCAAAATGGTTTCCAGCTGCTGGAAGATTAACTGTTGCACATCCTCAACGCTGTGTTCCAAGTGTGTCACTCCAAAGGGGACAGTGGTGTGAATCACAAGAGAAGGCCCGATTTCTGATGACGCTAGTGTAAAAGAAACATAAAGATATGTTTCAACCCAGATTTAAGCATTGATCACAATAACCAGACAATAACTGTAGGGAAAACAGATTCAAATCTTTGAAGCATAAAACGAGGCTATTTCTGAAATTCAAAATCAAGTTTCTCTAAAGAGGAGAAAAAAATCATGATGCATTTTAGAGAACAAGTTTTCAGGTCTCGCTAAAGAACCAGAAGAAAGGGTAAGAAGAACACCTAATAGGTATGGCCTTGGATATAATTAAATTTATTGGTATATTCATCTTCTCTCATCCACTAAATTATAAACTCTTCAGGGCAGGAGCCAATTCTTACACATAGCCTATATTTTCCTTAAATTCTAAGGACAAAGTAGATATCCAAGAAATAATTATTAATTTTTGGTTAAATGGATTACAAAATATTTTGTTGAAATTATTAAATGCCAGAATAAAATATCTTTGCCACTTTTGAAAAACTAAATCAAGCTTCTGTCTAAGAAACAGGTTTGACTTCATAACATTCACCTTTATCTTTCAAACAGCATGAAAAATAAAAGTCTGACTCATTTATAACATGGAGCTAGTTTCCTTTTTTGTTTGCCATTACATTTCACAATTACAAATAATGAGTGTCTGCTTTGTATCTTTCACTTGTTAGTGAAATATAGGAACGTTGAATAAAGTTTGAACTTGAAAGCAACATTACTGAGGCACTAGAAAATACAGTCTTGGAAGGAATGTTAACAAGGCTTTGCCTGTTATTATTATTTGTTTAAATCATGCAGAGGAGAAAGTTGAGGGGAAACAATAATAGATCTGAAATGTATGAAATAATAATATGAAAGTTGGTGTTCTCTGTTGCAGAGAGAATATTAAAGCATGTAAGGTAATGACAGGGGTTGGCACGTCTGATTCTGAAAATTGTTAATTAGGGATTCTAAAGACAATGATCTAATTGAGGTAGGTTTGTACAATTTTACATAGAAAAAAAAGGCTGAACAACATAAGCCACGTACTTGCTATGTGCCCACTTAACCTCTTTACATTTCAGGTGTGTTTTTTGTTGTTGTTTTTTTGGTTTTCTGTTGTTTCATATAAAATCAGAATGTTAGTACCAATCACATAGGTCTGTGGTGGGGTTTAAATAACATCATGTACTTGAAATGCTCAGTACAGAGTAGGTGCTTCATAAATGTAAGCTATGGAAATAGAAGCAATAAATCAGATACTCGTATATACAAAGGAAAAGTTCCCGTGGAATTGCACAAATGATAGGTGTCATTTTTTTGTAAAATACTTCATTTTTCCTTTGCTCTTTGCTCTCTCGATTAAAAATTGAACAGGGTAGAGCATCCCAAAATGCTATATGCATTTTAAAATGAAGTAAGTGCTTCCAAACATTTTTATACATATGAGGTGGAAGGTTTGACTTCGAGATATGTGCCGTAAATGCAAAGGTAAGGAGATTGCACACTGTTTTCTCCTCACTGTAGTTGGAACAACTTGGAAGAGGAAATAAAGGGACCATCTCTTTGAACATTCAATGTTTAACCCATCAGTGTAGATGTCACAGGTACCACACAGAGGGAAGGACCAAGCAATGCAAAATCTCAAATTCCTTCCCTGAATCCCAGCACAGTGAGAAACCTATTGCATATCGCTGCAGGGAGTTAGTTATGTTATCAGTTAATAAACTCAGGAGGCTTGTTCACAGCGAGGGGGTGTCAATGCCACCCCTCTTCCATGGGGTACCAAGTCTTCTCAGAAACAGAGAAAGCTACCGGGACAGCGTTCTGCGGCAGGAGAGCTGGGGTTCTGAATCCACTTATCTATGGCAGGCTTCAAAGGAAAATGAATGCTAGCTGCGTGCTGAAAATTGGGAGGTTGCACTGACCCAGCCATTTGTTTTAGGGGGAACTTGTAAAATTACTAAGGGCAGTGATGGTGCGTTGCCCGGTTTCTCTCATTTACATTAGCCATCCACTCCAAAGAGAGCAATAAAAAAGGAAATTTAAGATCCAAAATGAAACAGTTCTTGCATAACAATGAGAGAACAATCTGGCTACTTGTTTTTATTGGAATCAAACAAATTTTTTTGAGAATTTAGATAAAAATTTGAATAGCTGCAACCTAAAACAATACTTTTTAAGGGAAAGCTCCACTACCCCCCAAATTAAAGAGTATTTTTAGATGCTAAAGTTCAAACACACAACCAGCCAACGAGAGTTTAAACGTGACCAAGGTTTGGAAATAGAGCATTATAAAAAGCCACAAATATGTTAATAGGATTCAGAGCGTAAATTTAGTGTAATCATTATTCCTTGGTCACTGAGAAGGTAATGATATCTTCTTTTTTTTCTTTTTTTGCTCAGTTTAACAAGCTTAGCACTTTGCTTTTGGCATTTTAAATGTAAAGTTCATAGCAAGTTGACAACTATTTCTGTATGTAGGGAGGTCAGTGGCTTTAGTCCGTAGATAAGTATTTTTAACCCTTGCGTCCTTAATAGGCTGGCAGTGTTAGACAACCATTGCTCAGGCTGCTTTCTTTCACGAACTAAAAGGGATGACCTTCTAAGGCTGTCACGAGGAGTAAATGGGTTAGAACACATCACATAAAAGCCTTTCTTCCAATATAAAGTGGTACACAAACGTAAGCATTCATAGATAACATTCCTTTTTTAACTTCTATGCTGTAGTAAGAGCAACTTAAGAGAGTTGACTCTTCTCAAAAATTGATTATTATATCAGCACCCCAGGGACAGTGGCAGGCTCTTCCTGGGTATAGGAACAGAAGTTTTTTGCTTTTTTTTTGCTTTTTTTTATTGTGGTGCATATACATAACACAAAATTGATAACTTTAACCTGTTTTAAGTGTACAGTTCTCTGTCCTTAAGGACATTCACATTGTCCTGCGACCATCACCGCCATCCAGAACTTGATCTTCCCAAACTGAAACTCTGTACCCGTTAAACACTAACTCCTCACCTCCCCCTTCCCCCAGCCCCTGGCACCCACCATTCTATTTCTGTCTCTATGAATCTGACTATTCCAGATACCTCATATAAGTGGAATTATATAATATTTGTTCTTTCATGACTGGCTTATTTCACTTAGCACGATGTCTTCAAGATTCATCCATGTTGTAGCATGGGTCTATTTTCTTCCTTTTAAAGGCCGCTGAATATTGTATGCATATACCACATCTTGTTTATGCATTCAGCTGTGGAAGCACCTTAGATTGCTTCTACCTGTTGGCGATGTGAATAATGCTACTATGAACATGGGAGTACAAATATCTGCTCGAGTCCCTGCTTTCACTTCTTTTGGGTATATACTTGGAAGTGGAATTGATGGATCAAACGGGAATTCTATGTTGAAGTTTTTGAGGAATCACCATATCATTTCCCACAGTGGTTGCATCATTTTTTTCTTCCAACCAACAAAGCACAAAAGTTCTAATTTCTCTACATCCTTGTCAACACTTGTTATTTGTTTTATTTTTATTTATATTTTTTATAATAGCCATCCTAATGGGTATGAAGTGGGAACAGAGTTTTTAGCCTACAATTTGGGTGGGGGTCAGGACACTGAAAGTTGATCGTCGCAATAGCAGCGGCCCTGGCTGTCGCAGCAGCATTATCATCTCTGTTAATAGAACACTGAGATATAGAAGCCTCTCACACGAAGTACACTCAAAACTAGTTACCTATGCTCCAAACAGAAACTGAAATTTGTTTTGAAATAAGTACTGCAGCTGCCTTAGAGCCATGAACATATCAGTCATAATAAACATTAACAGATTAAACTTGCTTGTGTGTGTTACGTGTCATTGAGCCAGCTCTGACTCCTGGTACCCCTATGAATGAGTGATGTCCACAGTGCCCTGCCCTCTACAGCCCTGCTCAGCTCCTGTAGACTCATGCCTAGGGCTTTTTTTATGGAGTCAGACCATCTCATAGGTATTTGGTTTCCCTCTTTTCCTGCTGCCTGCCTTCTATTTTTCCCAGCATTGTTATGTTTTACAAAGAACCCTGCCTTCTCACGATGTACTCCAAGTAAGACAGCTTTAGTTTTGTCATTTGTGTCTCCAGTGATATTTCAGGTTTAATTTGCTCTAGAACCCACTTGTTCATCTACACCATATTTCAAGTTTGGAAATGTGGCATTTTTTTTTTTTTCCTATTGGCCTTCTTCACTGTCCAGCTTTCATATCTGTACATAGTAACTGAGAATATGTGGGTGTGGATTATTTTATCCCTGGTTTCTAATGATACATTTTTGCTCTTGGTAATCTTTTCTAATTCTTCCATTGCTGCCCTTCTGAGTTCCAGCCTTTTCCTATTTCCTTGGCTACAGTCTCCATTTCAGTTGATGACTAAACTTGCTTAATTAAAGACAAATATTGTCATATTGGGTCAAGAAAATAACATCTAGATATATGCTGTTTATAATAAAATACATTTTTTAAAAAAATCCTAACTCAATTATATTGAGTCAGAGAATGTGGTCTGTATGATAATAATTTAAGATTTGTTGAATGGTTTCATACATAGTCAGTTTTCATAAGGGTTACATGTGCACTTGAATAGAATTTTCTAGATGTTGATTTAATATTTTAATAAATCCATTTGAATAATCATATTAGTTGTCTGGTTCTAAATCAACTAAATTCTTATGAATTTTTTTGTGTGATCAATAACTGAAACAATATTAAAAATCTCTCCCGGTGATGACAAATTTGCCAAGTTGTCCTTTCAGTTCTTAAATTTTTTGCTTTCTATTGAAACTAAGTTACTAGTTTCCTGCTATTCCCCGACACCTTTTAACAATATATTTTGAACATCTTTCATTTATAAATGCCTTTAATCTTAAAGTTTTTTTCTGCTTTCTGTTTGTTCTTTTTCAATATTTCTTTGTTTCTTTTTAATAATGTTTGCCTTCTTTTTGATTAAAACTCTTTTACCCCATATTTCATTCTTCTTTACTAGTTTGGAAGTTATATAGTTTATTTCTATTTCTAGGGCTACCTATAAATTTAAGCACCCATGTTAAGGTCAAAGTTAATATCTTTATCCTTCTCCTGCATAATTTAAAATTATTTTAACTCTGATTTTATATGTTTTTTGTTGTCCAGGATCTAGCTCTTTAATTTTGTTTACTATTTATCCACAGCTTCCTTTGTGGATCTCACATCTTCTTTCTAGGGTCATTTTCCTTTTCCTAAAGTATCTTCTTTTGAAGTTCCTTAATGAGGTTCTGTTGAAGGTAAACTCAGTTTTTGTTTTTCTAAAAATGTTTTTATTTCATCCTCATCTGTGAAAGATAATTTTCGATGGTATATGATAATAGATTGAAAATATTTTTTTCTCAGCATTTTAAGGAAATTATTCCAACATAGGTTAGCTTTTACTGATGCCATTTAGAAACCAACTCTTGATTTGATTGTGGGTCCCTTTGCAGGTAATTTTTCTTTTATATCTGAATGCTTTTATTGTTTTCTCTTTGCCTGTGGTGTTCTGCAGTTTTACTTCCCTATCTTGAGGTTTGAGTTTCTTTTTTGTTTTACCTTCTTTGATTTCATTGGGTTTTTCTGAACCTGAAGACTCATTTTTGTCATTAACTTTAGAAATTGTTCAACCATTAGTTCTCCCCATTCTCTCTATTCTGTTTTCAGGGAACTCTAATTAGAGAAACAATAGATAGATATTCTCATTCTATCTTCATCTATCTTGATCTTTTAAAAATATTTTCCATCTCTGTCTCTGCATGCTAGCTTTCATTCATAATTTCTTCTGATTTATCTTGCAGTTCATCGTTCCCCCTACATTTGTGTTTATTTAATATGTCCTTTGAATTTCAAGTTTAAATTAGTTTCCTCTTCATTCATAAAAGTTGTATTTTTCAAATCTGCGTGATCAATTTCTCCTTAGTCACACTGACATTTTTTATTTTTTATTTCTTTAAACATGCTTAATATATTATATTGTGGGTTTGGTTGTTCCCAAAGCTGCAGTCTTTCTTTATGAGTTTGATTCTGCTTTTCTTGTTGTTTCAGATGGCTGTTGCTCACAATGGTATGTTTCCTTGTGTATTTTGTGATTTTTTTTTTTCCTGTTGTGAGCCCATGTACCTGTTGAGACTAACATTCCTAGGAATTTTATCTGAGAACATCTTTGAGGCCTAAGTTTAAAGAGCGTTCCTTTGGAGATTTACTTTCATTTTTGCCAGATGCCTTTGGAACAATACTGCCCAACAGGACTTTAACTAGATTTTTAGAATACACTGACAGAATGAATTCTGGAACCAAATCTGACTGAGGATGGATATGTGGTTTGGCATCTCAAGAGACATTTTATTTCTTTTTTGTTTTTTTCCAGTCCAGTCAAGTCACCCCCATTTTCTTCCTCTGCCAGATAGGATATATCAGAGAAGCTCTTCAAAGCCATAAAAGTGTACATGGCTATGCTGATAAACTTTTAATTCTTAAAGAAATAGGATGATTTTTCTTGGAAAATAAAAGTTATCAAAATTAACAACATGAAAGACATCAGTATAAACCATAACTCATAAAAGAAATAAAAAAACAAAGTCAATAACTTGGAAAAAAAAGACTTCAGAACCTGGTTGCTTCACTTGTGATTTGTTTAAAATTGTCAAGTTAGTTTAATGTTAATTGCAGACATATGCATCGTATTTACACATATAAACACATAATCAAACTACAGATCATTCTTCTATGAAGTAATAGATACATTTTCCATATTAATAGGTACAATTAAGAAAAATATACATTTAAAAAGCATCCATTAATATTTAATATCAATTCATGGGAATAAAGATACAATATGAAAAAAGGTGACTTTCTCTTAATGAGAGACTATCTTTCTTAAGCTGATGGTTTATATCATTCTTTACAATGAAATAATATAGATTTTCACAGTAAAATCAGTATGAACCAAGGATACTTAGTAATACCAATGGTGTTTAACATTGCTCTAGCCTGGGCATTAAGATAAAAAAATAGAAATAAAGTTTATAACTGCTAGGAAGAAGGAAAATCATATGATTGAAAACAATAGTGGACCAACATAGAATCCATCAAATTAGTTTAAAATTTTTTATTTTAAATGGATATTCCTATATACCAGTGATAGCTAGTAAGAAAAAAATTGTAATTCTACAAGAGTTTCATGGAATTTGAAAAAAATGATTCTAAAGGAAAAATAAGACAAAGAGAATATTTAATTTTTTTTTTGAAAAGTCAGTAAGTCAAGACTTGCTTTGCCATGTATTTAAATGCATTATAAACCCACAGCAATTAATAAAGCTTAGTACTGGTTGATAATAATAGTTAATGAATCAGAATAGACATCACTGGAAAAAATCCTAAAATATATTAAGTATTTAATATAGGACAATAAACTTAAGCAGTGGAGGAGGATCCAATTTTTTATATTGTCCTAGAAAACTGGATATATAGAAAAAATGAACAGAATATTCCCCTCCCTCTTCTGACACAAATTTGTCACCATTTCTGATTTCCTACTTCTGTAGCTATGAGAAATATACATTCTTTGGTCACACAACAAGCTCAAACTCAATGGGACACTCTTACTCACATGCAAAGACCTGAGAGAACTTTTCTATCTGATAAACTTCATTTTTGGCAGAAGTTGGGTCATCAAGTTGGACAGAATTTGGGTCTAGGCTGAGAGCATCAGGAAATGGGTGAAAATGATTCTTCAATTACTGATTCAATCAAATGAGCATGTGAGTGTCTAGTGCAGTGCTTGGTACCATGAGAAACTCGACTGAGGCTTTTCAGAAGTGTACATCTCAGTGGGAGAGATGACACACAGGCAAAACAGTTAGAGAACCATTAACGACTAAATGGTATGGTATTGCCAGCATGTGAAAATGAAGTTTAGGAAACGGATTCATGTGAAGAGAGGAAATGGACGAGGAGTTGAGAGCCTCGTAGTTTGGGAGTAATCACAGTCGTCTCTCTTTCTTCCTTCCTCCTGGCAACAGAAATTGATGGTAAGTTTCCCAATTCGTACTCCACGTGGAATTGGCTCAACTATCCTTGTCCTCTAGCCATGAAAGCTCTTATTACAATTTAGGTCTCTTTTATGTCTCCAGGGTTCAGCAGCAAATGTAATGGAGAATAAGTCAATCACATCAGTAAATCCAGCAAAAAAAACTAACTTACTCTAAGTGCAAGAATAGCAGGGAAAAGGAAAGGAAGAAGAGTGGGGCGGGGAAAGGGACACTGAGATGGAAACATCCATTCTCCTGATGCCTCTCTCTCCCCTTCCTGGTCTCCATAGCAGAGCCAATCCAAACAAGCATATAGCACTCTGCCATTTGGCATTCCTCCTCCTTGGCAGCGTGTCTGCTGTCCTGTGTGTCTATTGCTGGCCCAGATTCAGGAACCAGGCCTCCCTATTCAGAGGGACCACCTGCAGGTTTTATTTGCTTTTTAATATGTCAAACTTATTTCTTACGAATAGGTTACAGAGGCCAAAATTCATCTACAAGAGCCTGACTGGTATCATGGGCAACTGCATTACTTCCAATTTTCTCTATAGCAATGACTTTTGTAGTAAGTATTTATAGTCATTCAACACAATTTTATGGTTTTAACTGAAGAGTAAGACTCTAGAAATGTAAACTTCTGAAATGAAAGATGAGCCAGACACAGAGAAAAGAGCTTTTTACTCATAGTTCTCCCCTTATTTCATTTTTATCCTATCATCTTTGAGGAGAAATAGATGTTGTGTTTTCTTCTTTATTACTTCCCTGGAGGTAGGGGACTCTGTTAATTGATAATAGCAGTTGCTTTAAATAGCCAATGAAAATCACTGAAGAGGTTTGAATGGACAGTCTCATTTGGGAGATAACAATATCTAGAGAACTGATAGGAGAGGGTAACTGGCCTGAAAAAGATTCAGAAAGAGAAATGGAGAAATTGTATTCTTGTCAGCAACTAGATACTAAAATTGCCTAACAATCTCCTGCTTCCCCTTTTAAAGGTAAAATACCTATTAAACAGGAGAAAATGATAGAGGTAAAATGGTGCTCTCTTAAAAGACAAGAAATATAACTCAAGTGTCTTTTTCTTCCTTTCTGTTGAAGGTAGTACCTAACTCTTCTGAGAAAACTATGATATGCCACCTAAGATTTACAGAAAATTCTGGATTTACAGAAAATTTTCCTTAAGAAACAAGAAATACTTTGTTTAGTATGGATGAATCAGATCCCTTTCTACATCTTGATTGCACAGTCAATTTTTGAGGGACACCAACTGAGCTTTGGATGTCAAGTCAGAAATTCTGTTTCCCTCCTCCCTGGCTGTATGACTTTAGGTCAATCAAAACGTCTCTGTGATTCTTTAGGTCAGTGCTGTCCACAGGGTGACCCATGCCCTATTAATAGCTATTAGGGAAAATAGCAACATTGAAATTCTTTGGACAAATATATTTTTGAAATGCTGATTAAAAAATAAATAAATATGGCTTCTCAGAATCCCTAATATGATTATGCACTCTCAGTATGATTCTTTAAAGGAAAGATAGTGTGAAATTATTTTTGGTATTTTAAAACTACTTTTATTTAAATTACAAAATTATTTTTAAAAAGGATACTCAAACACTTTGAAAGGGTATAAAGTGAAAAATAAATAAAGTATTGCTTCTATCTCAGACGTGGAAGTCCCACTCCCCAAAGTTATGATTGTTAACAGTTTCCTATGTACCCTCCCAGAAATTTTCTACACATGAGCCTGCATACCTACTTCCCTCTTTAAAATGGAAATATACTCTTACTATATCTATTGTTCTTTAAGTTGCTTTTGTTCATTTAACATATCTTGGATAGCTTTCTCTTAGTTCTTGTGGACTTATTTAATTTAATAGTATGGATTTACCATGGTCAAATAGTCAGTGTTTCATAGCTGGATATTTCATTTTTTCCACTTTGCTTCTATAACAAGCATTGCTCCCATGAGCACATTTTTTTCATATATCTTTGTTGCACTTATGTGAGGCTATCTCTAGGATAAGTTCCTAGAAATAGAATTGCTGAATCAAAGAGTAAGCACGCTGAAAATTATTTCAGATATTACTAAATGGTGCTTCAAATTTCCACTCAAAAAATCTCCAATAGCATATGAGAACTCTTGTTTCTCCATTCTCTTACCAACACTGGCTGATCTTTGCTCATCTGGTAGTTAAAACGCATCTTATTTTAATTTTAGTTTTCAGTTGGTTACATGAGTTTGGTATTTTCAGATACAAACCTAATTTGTATATTCTTGTCCCGTGATCTGCCTTTTTGTTGTCCTTCTGGTAACCATAGTTACCTCAGGATTACTGTGCAGATTAAATCCATGCAAAGTGAGAAGTTCAAAGTTTGGCGCACAGTAAGTGCTCATCGTGTGCTTTGGCAAACCTACCTATCAAGGCTGACTCACTCCATTTCAGAGGGTTAGAGGTATTGAAGTTTTATTGTGCCACTACTCTTACCTTCCACTTCACTGATGGTAAATCTAAATCTCAGAAAATGATGCATTATGGGAGGAAAGTGTTTCCCAGTGTCATAGTACTCATCACATTATAATTTAATTGTCTATTTACTTGTCTATCTTCCCTCCAGACTGAAAGCTACCTTAACTTATGGATCCAAGTTTTATATTTCTAATACCTATAGTTCTAATACTTGGCACATGGTAAGCAACAGGTATTTATTGCATACAAAGATGAGTAGATGCATGAATGAAGTAACAGCTATTGACTTCCTATTATGGCGGATGAGGACTTCCCGCTTCCACTTTACCCTTTTCCTCACCCCATTACCTCACCCCAACCAACATCTCAACAATTTTGGTAAAATCATCAATCAGTGTTTACATTTTAATGTATAGTAATGCTTCGGAGAAACCAAACAGTTCTTTGTAACCATACATCCTGTCTTGTTCACCCCTTCATTTTTTTCCTACAATTGATAATTACCCCATCTTTTCATTTGATTCTCAATGTACCTCTAACGCTCTAACATGTTTTTTTCCAAAATGCTCCAACATCTCTGTCATCTACCTATTGATAAGTTTTGGCATACACTCAAACACATTGGTTGAATTCCCCCAACCCCTACCCATGAGGCCTTTCTCCCAGAGGACTCCATATTGATTGTCTGCACCTAGGGGGTGTAGAGAAGTAGAGCAAGCTTTCCTTTACCTGTTGAATAAACAGGATGGGGTTATCTCTACTAGACAAAACAACAGCACATTTAGAATCTGACAGCAATGAAGCACACAGATGAACAATTATAGCTGTGGATCTATATGTGACCCTAAGAAAGTTTTCCATCATTGAGTTGGAAATTCTACCTTTGTAAAACACTAACATGCCTATTAGTTTCTTCTCTTCCTTTGGTATTAGACTTGTTTATTCTGGGCCTGTGGGTATTAACGTATCTGTGGATGTATGCATTTGCCATTTTAAATAAAAGCTAAAAAGGGATGTTTTAAAGCTGATACCCATGTATTTTTGTAATCCTTGTTATCCCAGCCTACATATGTTTGGATTGCTTATGTTTAACAAGACACACAGACATCCTCTAAACAATTCAGTATAAGCTAACCATTCTGAAAGGCATTTAGTTAAATATAAACAAGTGTGTAAAACTCTACATGATGAATTGGAAATAAAATGAGCATTCTCCTAAAGTTCATACTTCCAATTTCAGAAGATGTTTCCCCCATAGCTCCAGTACAAGTAAATGTATACAAATTCAGGAAATAATCTTCCAGTAAACAATGGAAAATTGTTCACAGGAGAGTATGTTCTGCCTTATCCAGCCAGCTGAGAAAGTAAATGGTAACATTTACCAGTAATCCAAGATACTTGAATAATAAACAACTCATTGCCTATTTCCGCAATACCTGTGAGTGATGGATGCTAGAGGCTAGGAGATGGGGTCAAGAGAGTGGGAACAGGGCTGGGCGAGGACCCGGGGATAATTTTCTACTGATTAGAGGGGCATCTCCAAGTCCTGAGAGAAGAGTAGATAAAAGAATCAAAGTGTTGAGTCAAGTCTTCAAAGTAGACAAGACTTCATAATAGACAAGGTGATCAGTAGAAAGAGTTAACATATAGGAGTGAGGAATAAATAACAGGTAGAGCTGGGCCTGACGATGGAAAGACAGGACTCCTAGGGAGAGAAAAAAAATGCACATTGTCTATATAAATTCATCTTAATATTTCTTTTCATACTGGATTGGCATGGGTCACGAAGGGGCTCAAACCAGTTCACAAGTGTAAAGGTCTTCTGCCTGGCAATCTACTTAATAGATTCAAGAAAGCCAGTACCTCTTGGAGAGAAAGTATGGTATAGTGTAGTTAAATATTGACCTTCAGGCTACTTATGAAGATCACGTGAGTAAATGTCTATGTGGTGGGCATCACCTGCTCAGCATCCACTGGCTCTTTTATGACAACAGTACACACATTTTGTTTTAGGGGATCACTCCTCCCCTACATTCAGCCTTGATAAAGGTGGCCTGGGTTAAACTGATCAGTTAATCCATTCATCCTCGTCATGGTGATTGGTTCAGCAATGGGTACATAACTCACGCCAGGCCAATTATGTCACTGAGAATCAACTCCAGAAGTGTTACGCTTTTGGAGAAATTTGGTAGGTTTTTTTGTTTTTTTTTGTTTTTGTAACTTGGCACTGAATTCCTGGGTATTACCTGGTGTCACCATGAATGAATGCAATCCAGCAAAAGGTAGAGTCAAGAAACTGACAGAAAGTATGTCTTCATGATGTTGACTAAATCAATCCAGACATACCTGAAGCTTTACTCCTGGATATTTCAGAAACAATACCAATAAATTCCCTGTTTTCACTTAAGCTATTTTGGTTTATGTCACTTGCAACCTAAATTATCCTAAGCGTGTGGAGTATCTAGTACTGTGTCTGGAATATGTGTGTTTGTTCCTGTGAATCTCAGTTTTCTTTCTTTCTTCTCTCCTCCTACCTGCCCTTAATCTTAATTTACATTGTTAGTATGTAAAGATTAGATTTTACCAGTTTCTTTAGAAAGCTTGAACAAATAATTATAAGAAAATCTCCTTTTGGACCTCAGTGTATTTGTATGTGAAATAAAGGGATTAAGAAAGTCTATTCTTTTAAGATCTCTTTCAGCTTTAATTTTATATTAATCTGCAAAATGGAGGTCTATGTGGTAGTGACAAAAAGTAAAGTTCATCCTTTCCCTAACCGCTCCACATTGTCACTAGGATAGAAATTCCTGGTCCTTAAAGAAGAGACTAAAATTAGGAATTCACAAAACTGACGTGTTGAAAACATTTCCTTTCAGCTGAGCTTTCTCAATTCTTGAGTTTGACCTAGATTTTAGGGCCTTAACCTCCGCCCACTTTTGAGCTTAAAAATACAGTGATCTATTTTGTAGTGTGGTGAGAAAAAGCAGTACATTGTTTAGTCTAGTTTCAGCTCTGCTACTACCTATAACAGTTCTTGACATACCACAGATACTCGATTCACGCACTGCGATAGATAAATAGTTCGCAAATGTCACAGCTCTGTGAAAAATCATGTGTAGCTAACAATAGGTAAATTGATGTACCCAGGATTGAGACTATTTTGCTTTTTAAAGATAAATTAAGTTGGATTCAAGTTTATTCTGAAAATAACCTTAGTCTTGCTTACATGTATTTTGATACATGTGATCTTGTAAGAGACAACTGGGCCTCTCAGGAGTCCTAATAACTTGAGTGATCCTCATGAAGTGTGCCACAAGTGTGAGTATCATTTGCCATCTGGGCAACGGTAGGAGAACTAGGTTTCCAAGGTTCTTCCATATCCAAGATTCTTGATGGTGGTCCAATGGTGGCAGGGGTAGAAGTGGACTGTTAGGGCTAGTGATAGAAGCATGCATTGAGAATTTGGCTAACCCAAATCTGGAACGGAGGTGAGGGGAGCAATCAAAATTTGAAATAACATATTATAAAATGTATTGTCTTTAGGGAAATAAATTTGAAAAGCCACAATTATTTTCCACATACAAATGACAGAAAGCATACGGAGGAGAGGAATATGAAAAAGAGGAATATGACCAAGTATTAGTCAATTTCAGTGTATTCTAGGGTGGATGGTGGGGCAAAGGGTAAGTCTCCCTTTTCATTAAGCTCTCTAGAATAGGTATTTTTACTTTCATCAAAGAAGCATGATTTAGAGACGAAGTTTGGGCTGTGGTCCAGATTTTACTTAACTTCTCAAGCTTTATTTTCCTCATCTGTAAAAATGTAGTATTAAACTCGCAGAGTTGTTGTGAGGATGAAATCCAATAAAACAAGGAAAGCACTTAGCACAGTGGCTCCCACTGCTTGGTTTAATGAAGATTATGGGTATGAGTTTAAAAAAGGTTGAACAACATTGTTCTGGTATTTACTTTTCAAACTCCTGACAAAAGTTGTTCTACATTCAGACTATAGAAAACTTCTCTTTTCTTCTTATGTAGAAGTAAGTTGTAATAGAAGAAAAACGTACTTTCTTATATGTAATTTGAGATGTAATTGACATATACACAAAGGAATACGCATGTATACATTGATATAGCAAGAGGGAGGGGGAAGGAAAGGCTGTGAGGTAGACCTGTGGTTCCCCCACTCCCAGACATGCATTATGCAAATCAGAACTCAAGACTCCGAGGTCTTTTTACATTACATAGGACATTAGATAATGCTTCATTCCACCCCCCATTCTCAGGATTTGAGACTTCTTTGATTATTCCAATCATATTTAATTACTGAATTGGAAATTCCGAGTATTTTCAAATAATTCTGACCTTTTTTAGAGAAAGCAATTTCTTGAAAGTTTTCACTGCAGCAAACCAAGGAGACAAGTTTTCCAGATTCTACAGTGAAGATAAATCCTTGCAGATCAACAGAATCCCTATTACAGAGTGCCTTACAAAGTTCTCTGCCAGGGAAGTTTTCCACTTGGCCGAGAACTCATGTTTGAGTCCATTCCTCTCCATCATTCCTTAGGCTTCTGCCTTTATTTGAATGTGCAGGAAGCAGATCTGGTTTTGTGAGAGAGATCTCTCCAGAGAAGTATCTTCAGGCAGGCTGTGTAAATAAAGAGGATAAACCTCGGGAGACTGATTTCAAATTAGAGAATTGTTTCCAATTTTTTTGATGGAGCAAATTGGCCTCAGAGTTTATTACTGTCCCTTTAAAAGAAGGTAAATTGTCATACTCTCCTAAGTATAACTCAAGGATTGTTAAAGACCAGACTAGGATCACTGATCAGATGAAAAGGCAATGTCAATACTTTAATGGAGATATCAATACTTTAATTCCACAAACATTCTATTGCATAGACTTTAAAATATATATCCTCAAAATCCTGTATAAATAAAATAAGTAAAAAAGAGAACATCAGATTAAACATTGTTGAAATTTTGCTTATAAAGGATTCTAACGTTTTATTGTCATCCTAGAATATGTTTTAATATTCCCTGCCAAATGTAAGCACTAGGAGGGCTGTCTCATTCACCTAAACATCTAGAACAATGCCTGGCCAATAATTGGAGTCCATTAAACATCCATTGAATGTATGACTGATGAGTAACTTATGTAGACATAAGTAATTTAGGGAGCAAAGAGAACACATATGTATTTTTTTCCTTGTATGATCATCCCCTACACTCAATTTTTGGATTCTGGTCCTTTAAAAACAAATGTACCATAAAATTCTTTTAAAATAACCCAAACTTGTACAGTATATTGAAAAAGCATGGCCATAACGTGAAATTTTTTAAAAACGAGCATTTTGCTCTACTTTACATTAAGTCCGTGCAGAAAATTGACTGAGGGAGACATGAGAGTAAGACACTAATGATTACTACCAAGCAAGATATTACCATAAATGAGGTAAATTAAAATTTATGAAAAGCTTTTTAAAATTGGTAAAATATGTGTAGTATACCAATCTATGGGGTTTATAGTATCTTCATACAGCCAGTTTTGTTTAATATTATTAAATACATTTGAACTATTTTTCACATTCTCTGGCAAAGGTAGTTCATGCTCACCACTGCTTCCCGGACAGTTCCCAGTCTACTTGGTAATTACGCTGGAGCCATGTAACTAGTTTAGGTCAGTGGACTGCCAGGGGAAGTGAAGTGTGCACATCTAGGTTAAGGCCATTAAAAGCAGTTCTGTTGTGCCTTCTCCATTTCTTTCTTGCCTCCATGATGACCTGTGAGGCTCAGGCTCCAGATGGCACAAGAAGTAGAACTTCCCAACGTGCATGCAACTTTGTGTAAGCCACGATGTACCAACCACGAGTGCCTTCGCAGCATTAAGATTTGGGGGTATGCCTATTTATTACCCTGACATGCACATATTCCTTATTTGAAGTGTAAAAAATTTTTTTAAATGATACGCTTTGGGGATAAATGGATTTAAAAACATCTCATGTTTCAGATCTGAGATTCCCCAAGTTGTTACCTTTTGTTTTCCTCTCTCCTGTTTTGATTAGATCTTATTATTTTTCATTTAACAACCATTTAATTGGGAAGGTACTCTATGTTAAACCGTGTGCCAGGCGCTGGAGATACAAAGATGAGCAAAGTAAACTCAGTCTCTCCAGACGCATAGACCTTATAATTTCAAGGTAAAACAGACATTCAGCAAATGACCACATAAATCAATGTGTAGTTTCTGAAAATTAAAATATAGGTGCTATAAAACAGTACAATAGGAAAACCTAATTAAATTAGGAATTCAGGAAATGCCTCTGTGGAGGTTCCATGTAAACTGAGATAGTGTAGGTAGAACAGAACAATGGTCTTGAGTGGGAAAAACTACCGCAGGAATGAGAGGTGTGATTGGATGCTGAGTAAGCTAAGGAGTGAGGGGTTAGTGAGGTTGGCACGTGCTAGGTCAGGGGTTGGCAAACTACAGGCCTTTGGCCAAATCTGGTCTGACACTTGTGTTGGTAAATAAAATTTTATCAGAACATTGTCATGCTCATTCCTTAACGTAATGTCTATACCTTGTGTTACATGAGCAGAACTGAGGAGTTGCAACTGAGACCATAGATATGGCTCATAAAGTCTAAAGTATTCACTATCTGGCCTTTATAGAAAAAGTTTGTGACTCCTATACTAGATCATTTAGGACCTTATAGGTCATGATAAGGATTTGAGATTGAAGTCTACGTGCAAAGAAAAGGCGTGAAAGGACTTTGAAAGGGAAAGCGGGTGGCATAAACAGATGTATGTTTTAAGAAGACTTTCGGTTGTGTAAAGAATGAACTGGGAAGGGGTAAGTGCGGAGAGGCCAGTTAAAATAAAATGGTGTCTTCGTTGTGACAGCGTTGATGAAGAAAAGTGAGTTCATTGTCTATTTTGGGAGCAAGATCAATGTGATTTGGTTACAGATTGGATGCTGGGGTGAAGGAGAGGAAGAAACAAAGGATAATTCCTGAGTTTTGGCGTAAGGAGATAGGAGACTGGTGGCTCCGTTTTCAAAAAGGGAGGAGACTGGAGGAGGAACACGTGCTGAATTTCAAAGGCAGGTGATCAAGAGCCAGTGCTGCACAGGTTAAGTTTGATTATAACATATAGAGTTGTTAAAAAAAAAAAAAAAGGGACTAAAACAACTCTGACAAGCATATTCTGAATCCTACTTGCTGTTCAGGGCTGAAATAATCTTTCCTTTAAGTTCCTTATGTTAATCTCTTTAAAAATCCCATAGATTCTGCTCATTAAAAGAAAGGGGCTACATTTCGTGGGACTGTATGTATTTCAGGATCTGTTTGGGAGAAGTTTTTCCTTTGGCTAAGACCTCCCAAGTTTTATGAAAACATCTATTTATACTGAGACACAAGGAGATTTTCAGCTTGTTGCAGCTTTTATTGGCAATGCCAAAAGGAAAAACGGAAGGGTTTCAATAGTCCTTTAATTGGGCCCTACCCAGGTCCCTGGAGCAGAGGATTTGTCCTAACTCGCACTTGGTGTTCCAGCCCTCACTGGAGTTCTTCCACAACGTGTAAGAAAGCCCCGGTTTTCTATGATGACAATCCACTAAAATGCTCCCCTTTCCCAATACTCACCAGCAAGAAGCAGTCATCCTTATTATACATCGGTATTTCGGCCTACTCAGCATAGTGCCCTATATGAAATTTTGTGTGTTAAGTGGTATTATGATTGGACTGTTTTCCTGAATTGGGCAAGGTTTTTCCCCTTGAGCCAGCATACTGGTTTGCCTGTAAGGATATCACTTTATTGCGGTAGTTGCGTAATTGAGTTCAGCTTTAGATTTGTAACTGTTCAAAAGGATTCCATGAATGGATGAAATATATCTCTGGGCTGGAATATTTGACCTAAAGCTATGCTGTATTTCTTTTGGTGAATTAAAGAGGTTTTTGCCTTGACATTCTAAAGTATTGACTTTTGAGACTGAGACCGATCAGATAGTGAAGTTTTTATTTATGATTGTGTCAAAATATTTGTGGCCCTTTTCATCAAGGACACTTACTGGTTTACTGTGGACCTTCTTATCACCTTTACTAATAAAACCAATGGAAGTATTCTTCCTGTTAAATTGTGACAGGAAAAAAACAAACAAAACAGGATTGAGTCTGAGTATTTTGGCGAAAATTCTTAAATCAAAGGGGCTATAATCTTTATAATATCGTGAGGTACTCCTGAAAAACCACTATCATGAGGATAGATAATGGAAAAGGGAACAAACAGGCATTTTATTTTTAATAAAAAAGAGTGGATAAGGTTCAATTAAGCTCAAGTTTCTCAAGTGACTTTTCTGATTTTATTAAATAACGTAAGGATATATAACATCAACAACAAAGAATTCACTAGGTATATTGTATAATAGAAATCTAATTCACAGAGGAAAACTATATTTTAAATTCACGGCTGCTTCGTTCTTGCATACATGAATTTGGGCTATTTTATACTGAAGAACTCCCCTAGTCCCACAGATCAGTTATAAATATTAATGGAAGTCCATTAGATTCTTTTCAGATTCCAGTGTTTAATATTCATTCATATTATGCAGGGAATTCAATGTCCTATACAGTACATGTGGATTCTTCTCATTATCTAAATGAGCACATATATGAAGTCTATAGGGGCAAGGACCATGAAAAACAGCAGGGCCCACATATGATCTTAGAGGGCACATCAAATCCTCCTCAGTGCACTCAATACCAAGAAAGCCGCTGGTAATAAACCAAAGGGCTCTTTAGGCTAAATGGACTCAATAACATCACATCTGAGCAAAATGATGGATTGGTGATGCTGGACAGAGTTTAAAATGCTAACTGATACAAAGTATTTATGAAACACAATGAAGCAATTTCCTATGGTGAGATTCTGCAGTCAGACTTCGAACCCTGCTCTTGAATTACTCTCAGCCCTTTGACTTGCAGACGACGTACTTCAGAGTGTCTAACTCCTCTCAGATACGCTGTAGTGTACATTTGTTTGGAATTATTCTTATTCAAAAAGTGATTTGAGATTCCATAAAAAGAAAGAATGGAATCTAACTTAATGTTCTCTGAGTTTAACACCTTATTCAGGTAACGAGATATTATTTAACCACCCCAATGTGTATTTTTTTTTTCCCACAAAAGATAATATAATTGAACTAAACTTGCACTATTGGCATTTCCCTTCTCCTCTTTCTCAAAATGAAAAAAAGTTAATATAACTGATAGACTGAAACCACAAAATAATTTATATATGACAACAACTATAAAGAGAGCATTTCCTCTGTGCCTACGTTGTGCCAAGCATGGCTCTAGGAGTTTGGAATATATTACCTCATTTAACTCTTATTTCTGCGATATTTTATTAACCTTATAGTACAGACAGTAAAGCTCAGAGAGATTCAGAAACTTAATCACAGTCACAGAGAGATTAGGTTGAATCACATGAAAATACTGGTATTCGATCATTTTTAATCTACAAAAACAGCAATATAATATGGTTCAATCTGATTCTAAGTGTTGAGTTATAATTTGAAACTAGGTCTGTGTTATTGCAAAGTCCACAGAACCCGTGCTCAATAATACTGGTTGTTTTTGGCTATCGATGATAATAAAACCCAAAGCATGAATTATACAATAAAGAATTCATCACTCACCAAACTTGGGTTAATATGAACTCATCATTTGTGGCAAGACTCCTATGCAAGATACCGTTTCATTTTAATATCATTGTGATAGAAAAAAGAGATAACTGCTAAACCGTGGCAAAGAAACGGCATAGTTGCAGAATTTATATTTTCTAAATCACATATCTCAGCTAAAACTGTTTTAGAACAGTTGTTCTTTAAGCAAGTATTAAAACAAAGTACCTTTCACAAAAAGAACAGTGGGATCTTTTGAAGTGTAATCTTGGAAATCAAGGTCTGTGTCACATCATTCAAAGCAGATGTATCTTCCTTAGAGACCATGGTAAAATCGACAGTGAGAATACTCTCTTCCCAGTACTTCTTTGGGAAGAGAGCTTGACAAAACGTCCAGGTCTTACTGGCAATACCTCTGATACTGTAATATATGGTCAAGTATTCCCAATGTTGTAGACATGATACAGAGCCTCCTCAAAAAGAGGTTTCTAATCATTCTAATTGCCAAGAGCTCACACATGCTTTTCAATGACTTCTAGATTCAGCAATTAAAGAGCTCATTCATTTTATGTGATTTTTAAGGGCTGTGGTAAAAGATACCTAGATTGTCTTGGGGATGAACAATTTGCTGACCAGCCATTACTTTTCCTCACTTGCTAAGTGGGTGACCAGTGCCGAAGCATTAATTGTTAGTGTTATTTCAGGACCAGGGAAGGACATCTCAGAGCTGCAAACATTTCTTGAGCACTGCACACACACTCCTTTTATGCCAAGACATGACTGTCTATTTCTAATTTTCAATCCTGACCAAAATAAGAGGGCTCCACTGACAGACAGCACGTATGATGGAGAGTGGCATGCATGTATTACCACTAAAGGAGAGAGCTTCTAATTCTGGAGCAAGCAGCAAACTCTGCATACAGGGCATACTAATTCTTTGGCCCATGGGACGTTTAGATTGATCTGAGGAGGAACTCTTGACAATGAGGAAAATAGTGAAATATTTTTTGAGGGAGCTCTAGGCAAAGGGAAGTTCCCATCTCTTTGGGATAGTGTTTCCAAGGTCCCAGATAAAAGAAGGACCAGAACGAAGACTTGTCATGCTCTCATCCAGCTCAGCAAGTCTTTACCGTCTCCTGGGAGCTGAGGCTCACAAGCTGTCTGAGAGTTACAGTTTTACAAGACTGTTCTCAACTTTCAAAGGTTTTGAGATGCCTCCAGAATGATGAAAACCGAGCACTTGTCTGGGAAGCAGTGCAGAGCACATCATTTCGAGCCCTGGCTTCCAATCCAGAGTGTTGACAGCTTCACTTCAGACCACAGTAGGACTTGACTTCAAGATCCTTCGAAACAGTTCAGTTCCACAATGGGTGCCCTTTTTCCACTTTCCCGTTCTCTCAACAGATCGACACGGTTGCAGGTATTATGGAAACAGCAAGTTGAGCTTGCTTTATTTGAAGTCCAGAGGATGAGGAGTTCTGTCTTGATTCAAGATAAGTTTCTCCAACATATGTGAGGCTTGCCATACAGTCAACAGACTCCAAATTTCTGCACAGGAACTAGCCTGAAGGAGCCACACAGTTCCTATCTAATTTCATCCTAGATATTCCAAAAAGTGCCTGGACTGTCTTGACTCCTTAACCACTCCCCCAGAAAAGCAACTACGCTGAGGTTGTAGGGAGTTGTGAAAAGGGATCACAAAATAAAATGATCCAGCCAACAAGTCACAAATCTACATAGTTATCCCCCAGGTCAACCCAGAGCCTTTCACCTTCCTTTTTCTTCTTTCCTGTTCTCTGCTCCTTGCCCTCCCCATTGTCTCAGGATGTCTGAAACTTTCTCCTCAGTCAAGCAGAACAATTTACTTCTCCTTGTTCCCACTCCCAAACTGGCATCTCATCTCTTCTAGGTGCTCAGTAGACAAAAGAACCATCCCTTAAAAAAAAAAACACTGTAATTATAAGCAAACATTGGACACTATTAGATTTAATAAGGCAGTTTCTTCATTAGACGATAGCTACACATCTGGTTACATGGCCTTTGTCAGTCGAGAGGTTAGAGAGACTGTGGCAATTTCCACTTGTGATCCTCACTGATTTCCCCCTTCTTGCTGTACATGGCCTTCCTCCCGTCCTTACAAAGCTAACAGAGGACTTTTCCTTGCCGTTTCCTTTTAAAATTGACAGCAGTGACTGCAGCCTCCATCCGTTTTTCTGCTGCTCTTATCTATGACCTGTAAATTTCAGATCTATACATTTATTCATCATAAACAGTCATCTGATTCTCATTCCCCTCTTCTCTCTCACTAATAGTGAATAAAAACAACACTCAATCACTGACACATCTGGCTCTTGTGTTCTGGACCAATTCTTGGCCAACCTGAGGTCTTTTATTAAAAAAAGACCTGACAGCCACAAGTTCAGGCCAATACCATAAGTGAAAATACCACTCTCACAGGGCAGGCCGGCAGAACACAAAGGGGGGAAGGTTGACACAAAAAGGGACATTTAATGTTTAAGACTCACTTCTTAGTATAGATGCTACATAAATCTGTAATTTGGAATTATTTATACTTACAGAAATGCCAGATTCTTTTTACCCTTCTGCTCACTGCTTTTTGGACTTTTCATGATTTATATGTATCTACTGAACTTTTTAGCAATCCCAGGAGAAAGTTAAACACTGGGCCATACTAATGATTTTTCATTTATTCGCGGGTTTAAATGTTCCATAGCCCCTTGATCTTTCATTTCTTCACCAAAAGAAGAAGATGATTGGGTTCATGTTGACAAAAGATCTTGTGAGTTCTTTTAAAAGCTCGTGTGATCACGAGGCAACATGACTCTTCCCGGTTTTGATTATAGATGCGAGTTAATGCTCTTTATATTGTATAATTTATATTTATGAAGACTTACTTAACTCCCAGTTACTAGTCCAACTGTCTCATTAATTGCTTTCCTTCAGAATTCTCATTTGGGTAGACTTCATGAACGTTTATGTTTCATGAGGGCAGGGAGTATGGAATTTTCAATTCTTAGCACAGTGTCTGACACACAGAGGCATCCGATACATATTTGTAAATAATTGTTCAACTGAATAAATTGTGAATTCAAAACATATAAATCAAATATTTGTGAATTCAATTTTTCTTAAAGAAGTTTCCATAAGATATATTTCCCCCCCGGTAATATGCTCCATAGAATATTTTTAAAGTGTATTTTTGATATATATTTAGCTGCTTTTCCACTTTCCCTCCATCTCTGGCATTGATTTTCATATTGAGTTAACTTGCTTGGCAAGTGGGAGGACAAGTGCTATCTTGGATGTAAATCTTTCCCATTGAGGATAGCTTGATAGGGAAACCAGAGACAAAAGGGATCTGCTGTTTGTTTTTACTTTGTGTGCAAATGCTCTCCTTACAAAATGTCTGAGTTATTGCATTTTCTAAAGAAAACCCATTTTTTTGTTTTTAGAAGTGGCAAACATTATGTGAAATAAGATTACCCTATTTTATAATTTGTGCTTATTAAATTAAATGACAACAAATATTATATATAATATATATACATGTATATGCACATATTTTAGATAAGTACTTTTATACATTTATATATGTATGTATACACACACACACACACACACACACACACACAAACACATATATTTTCTTCCTGAAAGATCATCTCAAGATTTTGTTATCATAATCATGTGATATTCTATAGCATCATTGTAATAAAGATGAATATTTATAATTATTATTTGATTACTATTTATTAAATCGCCTTAATAGATTTATATGGACATCACCATGACATAATTAGATTACAAATGACTATGTCTATTATACAAAATACATAATATGGATTTTGTAACTAGTTACTGTTTGTTGTTGTAAGATGATCTTATCTGAGATCTCTGCTTCTAGAGTTGGTACTTTAAAACAAAAGCCTGAACTGGAAACTTGACAGTTTTTTCATGCTCTTTTCCTTTCCTTTCTTCCGCCTTCCTCTCCCTTTTTCCCTCTTCTAGCCTCTTTTTTTTTTTTTTTTGGACTACTTATAAAGCGTAACCTATCTGGATTTCATTTTCTGCAAGTTTAAGGACAAATAATTCCACATTTATTCAAATCTTAAAGCAGACCATTTTGTGTTACCAATTGCAACCCGCTTAATTGAAATAATCAGAAACTCCCTTAAATGAACACAATTAAGGCCCTGGAATTAAGGCCCTGGGCCCATCCCAGTTATTTACAGGATTTCATATATGTTCCTGTCTTTTATAAAAGTTGATGTAATAAACAGCTATATGGAATAACATTTCTGCATATTTTATAAAACAGCTATTAAAGGCAATATACATTATATTAGTGTTTGTTACTCAAGGATCCTAACAATAAAATCCTTGTAAGCACAAATTCTATGTGATGAAAAATTTGTTCATTTGCTTGTTGTTTTCTTTTCGGATGAGTTAGATTGTTTCTTTTGACGAGATATTGAAAGCTATGTAATTATGGTCATTGGCCATCAAATTTCTAGAGTTGCAGATTGTGTTGATCTCTTCAGATTGCAGTTTATTGGCCTCTTACTGATCATTCACACTCTTCCAGATGGTGAACAAGGAAGGACACTAAAATTCTGACTAATCATTTTCAGGGTAACCTACACATTTTATTTAAGCCTCCCTGACTCCTATCTACACTGGTAGGAGGGATTGCATTCACCTAAGTTAGGCATTTTTATTTATGCCCTTTGCTTTGGAGAGTATCCAAATTGAAGACTAGAATTATTAATTACAATAGTAGGTGCCATAGATATTTATTATTTGCTAAGTGCCATGTGAAGCTCTTTATATGTTTAAACCATTTCATCTTCAACCGTTTGGGGTTGATATTATTTTCCTCATCTTACAGATCAGTAGACAGATAGTTTATGCAATTTATCCAATGTCACACAAGTAGTAAGTGGTAGGATATTATTTTCCTCATCTTACAGATCAGTAGACAGATAGTTTATGCAATTTATCCAATGTCACACAAGTAGTAAGTGGTAGAACTGAATTGAATCTAGGAAGTTTGACTCCTGGCTAGTTTGGGTCCAAATTTTAAAATCTTGGGAAGGATCTGACAGATCTTCTTGGAAGGTGTGAAATAATAGGGGTGGGGGGTGAAGTATATGTATACTGTGTTTCCCCGAAAATAAGACCTAGCCGGACAACCACCTCTAATGCGTCGTTTGGAGCAAAAATCAACATGAGACTCGATATTCTATTACTTTACATTACGTTACATTACATTATATTATATAAGACCCAGTCTTATATTATAATAAAATAAGACCAGTCTTATATTAATTTTTCCTCCAAAAGACTCATGAGACCTGATTGTTCGGCTAGGTCTTATTTTCAGGGAAACACGATATCTATATATCTATATATCTCTCTCTCAATATGAATATATACATATTCATATATACATATTTACATATATATACATATATATTACATATATATACATATATACATATATACATATGAATATATACATATTCATATATATATATATATATATATGTCTCCCCTCAATTCCTGGCATAGAGCTCCTAAAACCCTTGTAATTTCCTAAGTGATATGAGCACTAGGAGCATTCATTCTAATTCAGGTTCCTGACACAGAGCTCCTAAATCCCTTGGAATTTACTGGGTGATCAGAGTGTCTTGTGTTCTAATGAGGAAAGTCATTGGTGGGCTCTAGGAGAAAACCAAGCCATATTAGAAGCTTAGAACTTTCAGTCCCACTCCCCATCCTCCTGGAAGAGGAGAGGGATTGGAGATTGAGTTAATGATCGATCATGTCCACATGATGAAGCCTGCACAAAAATCCCAGTAATATTGGGTGTGGAGAGCTTCTGGGTTGGTGAACACATCTATCTGCCTGGAGGGTGGTGTACCCCAACTCTACAGAGATAGAAGCTCCTTAGCCTGGGACCCTTCTGGACCTCACTCGATGGACCTCTTCATCTGGCTGATTATCTGTATCCTATATCACATCCTTTATTTTACAATAAACCAGTAAACATGTTTCCCTCAAGTCTGTGAGCCATTCTAGCAAATTATTGAACCCAAGGAGGAGTCATGGGAACCTTGGTGTATAGTTGGTTGGTCAGAAGTACAGATGGCAACCTGGGACTTGCCACTGGCATCTGAAGTGGGGGCAGTCTTATGGGACTGAACCCTTCACCTGTAGAATCTGATGCTAACTCCCAGTAGATAGTGTCAGAACTGAACTGAATTGTAAGATACCCAGCTGGTGTCACAGAATTGCTTGATGTGTGGAAAACCTATACAGTTGGTGTCAGAAATGTTGTGAGTGTGGCACTAGCATGAGAGTAAAGGAGAAAAACACAGGAGTGTTTTTCCTATACAGGAGATAAATGTATTTCATATGTGGCACTCCTCCCTATGCCCTCCGCATGTTGGCAGAATCCTTTTCTGCTCAGTATAATCCCAGCTGTGGAATCATTCTTAGTTTTTGCTGTACGGGATGACTACCTGTTGAATGATTTGCACTTGCGTTGACATCTGTATTTATCATCCATGTCGGTCTAATTTACATCTTTCACAGAAGGACTTTTGCTAAATGTTGTAGCAAAAATTGGCTATATGTTCGTCATATATGTTTCTTCTTTCTACATGCATAGGTAAACTACATTTCCAGCCTTCCTTCCAAATAGGTGTGCCCGCATAACTGTTCTAACCAACAAAATATGAGCACTCCGGATGTGCACCATTTCTAGATCTAGCCCTTAAATTATCCTACGTGCTCTCCTCCATTGTCTTTCTCATCCGCCAATTTGATGCAGATGAGCGCAGTGACTCTGTAAACCACCTAACAAACTTGGCAGAGTCAAAAGATGGAGGCCTCTGGGTCTCTAAATCAATCACATCTTTGATGAAAGGTACCTACCAATCATAAACACCTGTTTGAGCTTTATGTGAGCAAGAAATTAACTTCTGTTGTATTTACCCCATTAAACATTTTGATTGTGTTTGTTACAAATGCTAATGTTACAAATAACAAGGGTCATGCAAGATCACGTCATTAGCATGTTTCAGAGCCAAAGTTTGAATCTAGGTCTTTCAAAGTCCAAATTGCTCCCACTATGCCAATCTTATTGATAATTTATAAAATTATCCATGTTAATGACAAAGACCTTATTTCAACATAAATTGTCTTCAGTTCTAACCCTACCATGTTTTGAGTTTATCTGCTAGAAGTCTTCTTCCATCTCTAAAAAATCTCAGGTGTCTGTCCAGTACCAGACTTCCCCACCTCCATCACCTGGCCTCTAGTTACTGCCCAGAATTGAAGCACAAAATGCAGAATCAAGTCAGAGTTTCTCAAGTGTGTTCTGGGGAACCATTTCTGTGGGATATTAGTTGGTTTGATGTCCAAATAAAATATTCCATGGTCAAGCACATTTGAGAAATTCCAGATTAAGTGAAGTGAGAAGGCATCTATAGAAATGTCTTCTAAAAGGATAACATGTCCTCACACTCTCCAAAATATGGGTAAAGTCAGTAGCATTTTGCAAACTTATTTGATGACAAAGCCACTTCCCAAAGACTATCTCAAGGGACTGGTGTTCCATTAAACACATTTTGGGAAACACAAACCTAAGTATATTGGGTCATACCCATTACTATTGGTACTTGAAGTTAGGTCTAGAACATCTTGGAAGTTAGCCCATTTGTCCAAGGAGACTTTGGTTCTGGTTGTGGCTTTCTGCATGTATTGCCTCCTCCTGACAGCTGACAAATGATTATTCCATGACCTTTGTCTGGTTTGGGCCACTAATCCTTTATCCTCTGGCTCTCTTTAAGACTTAACAACAGATTGCATTTTGTAGACTCAACCCTGCCAGCCTTTGTCTGTTTTGTTGCTTTGTCTGTTTTGTCCTACCTTGACAGAATGCAAATGTTCCCTTCATTAGTTGAGTGTGTGTATTTCAATATTAATTCCTGATTCAATCAAACACCCCAAATAAAGGGTGGGTGTAAGGTAGTGTTAGTGACATAAAGAGACAACACTTACTGGTCTAGTTAAATATCAATACCAATAAAATACAGTGGAGTTATATAGTATACGGACATTTATATTATGTGGATTCAACTAGATACACTTAGCATCCTGGCCCCAGAGAGTGAGAAAAAAATATTTTAAATTCAAGGCAGTTAGATTTCTTATTAGGGAAATTACTAGAGTAGGGTTAGGGAATGCCATTACATTCAAGTTCCATAATTTGAAACTTGCATAATCCAAGATTAATTTTCCATAAAATCAACACAGGAATGCAGGTATTTCTTTGCTGTCTGAAGTGGCCCCACCATGGGCTGTAGCAAAAACATGGTTTCCAATTTTCCTGGCCCTCCAGCTTTAAAATTCTGTGACTGTTAATATATAAAAAGTATATATTTTTGTATTTCTATTATTTCAAATGCTTCCAATCATGTGAGAATTTATTAATATTTTTATGTTGCACTCTTTCAGTTCTGCATGACTATGATTTTATAAATTGCTCCTGCATTGTGTAGCATGTGTGCTTTCACCTACCAACTCATTCCATTTGTACAGAGAATTTGATCTGTTATTAGGTATGACTGCTATTTTTTTTCTTTCCTGTGTGCCTTTCATAGGAGAAAATATAATTCTGTCCCATAAATGCAAACCAGCTATTTCATCTCGCTTCATCCAAAGAAAATGAAATCTATTAAATGTTGGAAAAATACTGAATTTACTGAAAGTTGTGTCAGTCTCCAAAATGTTATGTAGTTTCAAGGGATTTTCAAAGATATTTTGAATATACCCGATTCTTCTCTTTATAGGAAAATTTTAAAATTTTACCTCTCACATAAGATGCAACTCTACTTGAAGATAATATGCATTCTTTGTTGCCAACTCAGTGTCCATTACTCCTTTCTTTCTTCCTAATGAAAAACCCAATTTTATTCCGGTATCTGCCCCTCATAGGGCTAAAGAGAAGATTATCCTAATACCAGTTCCAGGAGTAGATCTTAGTTTGTCTCAGGTCATCATGGTAGCCCTACCCTCTTTGCCAGTGATTAATTTCAGACGGGTTGAGTAACGAAATTCTAAGCTATGAGATACAAGATAAAGTCGGTTTAGTGGTTTCTGGAAAGATTTCCTTTATTCTTAGAAAGGGACAGAGACAGTAATAGTCCTTCTTCTTCCTAAACATGTTGTTGGGTCTGGATGTGACTCCAACAGTTACTTATGTCTTTCTACCAGTCCTCTGAGGATGTCAACAGCAAGAGTGGAAGAGAGCAGAGAAAAATAAATCCTAGGTCCTTAAAGATATTGCTCAGTTCTCTAATCAACCAATCCTGAAGTCTCCCTAACTTCTTCCTCTTAGATAATGTATCAGTCAGCTTGGGCTGCCATAGCAAAATACCATAGATTGGGTGGCTTAAATACTGAAAATTTATTTCTCTCAGTCCAAGATTAAAGTGCCAAATGATTTGATAAGGACTCTTCCTGGCTTGCAGAGAGCTCACCTTCTTACCTTCTCATTATCCTCACATGGCCTTTCTTTGGTGTGTAGACAAGGATGGAGAGAAACCTCTCTCACTCTCTTCCTCATTTTATAAGGAATCCTATTGGATTAAGATCCCATCCTATAACCTCATTTAACCTTCATTACCTCCTAAAAGCCCAAATATAATCACATTGGGGGTTAGGGCTTCAATGTATAAATTGGGAAGGGGGGAGATATAATTCGGTCCATAGCGGATAATATAACAAATGTCCTTATGTTGTTTAAACAAGTTTAAATTGTTTTTTTTCTGTTACATATTACTGAATACATACTAAGAGATATCATGTCTTATGAAGCAATACACAAAGGAGAATGTCTAATTCATGACATACAATATGATAAGATCAAGGGCTATTTTTCTTTCCTTAGAACAAAGCAGTTATAGAGTTAAAAATGGTTAGTCTATTGCTGTTATAGGGCATTTCATGAACTGCTGATTGTACATATACGTGGTATCATGTTAACATAAACAGTCCAGCCCTTAGGGAGTTTTAAGTTATAAAAGAAACATTTTTCTAAGATCATATGCTCTGATATAAAACCATACTCCAACCCAGTTCTATCATTATAAAGTTCTGGCAAGCCACGAGACATTAGTTGGTGATTTTATCAAGCAAGACTTCAAACTAATGGCTCGATTAAACCATCACTGTACCATAAAACACCATAACAAATTGAAAGGATGATTCCTTTCAAGAATTTAGTCATTTTAGATTATTACAGTTTATTCCATGAAAAGCAATATCTCAAGGATCACCCCAATCTTACCAATAAGAATACACTTTCACCTTTATGTCTAAAATGAATCAGTTATGTTTATTCTCGCAATTCAAGTCTACTTTTTTAACTATCTTCAACAAAAAGCGTTGAGTATAGTGTAGATTTTATCCCATTCTAGTAAAGCTTTCATAAAACATTTCACCTATCATTTTAGTTACATTGTATACAAAATAATTTCATGTAGTCTCCCAGAGAAAAATTAAATAAAATTATATTAAAGTGAGGAATTTTCATAACATCGTAAAATTCACCTCTTTTTTTTTCCTAGCCTGGGAAGTGGAAACAAGAGCAGCACTTATCAAATTTTAAAAACAAAACCAAACAAACTCCACCAACAAACAAATGATGAGATATACATTTGCATATAGATGGATCCATATTAAAGCAACAGAACTTGGGCCATTTTGAAATCTTAAACTTTCTGATACTATTTTCATGAACTCAGTAATACAAACCATGTGGTGAATCATTTTCTGAAAAACTTTGCTGGTTTCACTGTGTATTTTATTATTGGCCAAATGTGACATTAAATTTTATCCCCTGTGGCTTGGAGTTAAACGCTTGCTCTGTGCAGAATGGCAACACTCAATTAAACAGCATTTTTCATGATCTACACCCACCATTGTTACTGTATTTAAGGGAAATAATGGGGGTACTGACCTATATTGCGTTTCTTATTATCAATGGAGATGAAGCGTATGCAGGGATTACTGGTGATGTACTGCCCTGCCCAAGGGACATCAATCTTCGTGCCAGCTTCATAAAAGAGGCCCAGAGCGTAGCGAGAGGAGTAGCTCACAGACTCCAGTTGCTGTCTTTGGTGTTCACTAATTACTGTGGAAGAAAAAGTAGAGGGCATCAAACTTGAAAATATCATCTTTTCTTTTAGTACATCAAATACAAAACTCCTTTAAACTAGTTCCAACTGTTCCCACCAATTCCATCTCACTTAGGATGGATTTTGAAAGCTAATGTGAAATAGCATCAGCTCTCATTTCTTTTCAGAATGATGACTGACCCAGGCACAATTATTTTTACCAAGCTGAAGGTCGAAACTCTTTAGACTGGCATTCAGTGCTCTCTCAAAATCTGGCACCACGTTGTTTTTGTAGCTTTGCATCCTAGTTGTTATCCTGGAACTGTCTGGCAATGTTATATATTCTGTATACTGACCACTGACTATGAGACAGGGTCTTTGCCAAACACTTAACACAAGAATTTCACTGTCCTAACAACTGCTGTATAAGGTTGAATATTATTATTCTCATGTGACAGCTGGAGAGATGGATGCTCCATCCCTTCTGGACCTCTTAAATTCTTCCATGTCTGTCATCTTCCTGCCAGTGACTTGTAACAGTTAAGTACAGAGACCACACCTAAATCATCTCTGTTATAGGCCTCTACCCTACTCATTACAGGCATACCACGGATGAAAATATAAAGGGATAGAAAGGCAAACACAGACACCCAACGTTAGTTAAAATGTAGGAGGGAAATAATTAACCCATGGAAAAAGACTGGAAAAGGAATTAGGCAGGTTCAGGTTCAAATCTTGACTCTGCCGGGTACTAGGTCTGTGACATTGGTTAAACTATTTAATTATTCTAATTATAATCCTCTTGTCTGTAAGTATCAGTACTAATACCGGATATATTAGTATGTTGTGAGGGTTTCATGAAATAATGCATAGCACCATGCTTGGCATGTAAGTGTGCATTAAATAGGCACTTTTTCTATTATAAAGAGGAAATACTTAGGAAAATGGGACCGTGTTCCATCCTAGGATGGAAAAGGAGGAGATTTCCTTCCCTTTGAAATCTCCATCTCCAATCTCCCTACCCTAAAGGGTTTCAGGGAGCTGCATATTCATATATGTACTCATACAGCATTAATAATTTACAACTTAGAGAAGACCATACTTCTATTCTCAACAATTAGGCAGGCTGGTTCACAAATGAAACATGAAATTTTTTCATTAAGCTAGTTAAAAATATCCTAATCTAAAACTCTAGGTATAGGCAGACCTCAAGGGATGGGGGCTAACTTTAGCTAAACCTCAGAGAAGTGACTTCAGGAGGTAGAAGAGAAGGCAAGAAAGGTATTCAATGAATTATTTAAGCACGGTAATAATCCTGTACATTATCGCTGCGTATTCTTGGCTACACAATATTTTTAGAATTAAGACCTCATTTAATCTTTACAAAAGCCCTGCAAAAGAGGTGTTTTTACCATCCTCATTTTACATCCCTAGGAAGCTGAGATTCAGAGCGGTGAAGTAACTTGCCCTAGGTCACACAGCTTCTAAGTCATGAGGTCAAGGTGAAGCCACAGTTCCGGCAGTGGAGTCATGCACATGTCCTCATTACTCCATACTTTTCCCTCCTGATCCGTATATCTGAGCTTCAAAATGAACTTTGGCATTGCTTTCTCCTCTGATGTTAATGGTTATTTTGCACTCACTTAAAAGTAAAAGCCATCATTCCCTTGAACCATCATTTTCTGCTTTTTAAAAGATATTAACTACTTGATGAATGAATGATCTTCTGACATTGGACCCGTTAACACTCAATGTGTCTTAGGCTTTATTTTATTATTCCATCCACTTTTAAAGTTACTGCTTGATGTCATGCTTAACTGCTTTCTGAGAGGGAGGAGGTGAAGAAGACTAATACTAGCAGTTGAGCACATAGTAGGATCTTATAACTAAGTTTTCCATTTTTTTTTCAATTAAAAACAAACCAACAAAACTGAGCAGTCAGCTATTTTGTAACTGAAAGGGCCAAAAAGCCTCTCTTTTTTTTTTAACCAAAAGTAAAGGGTCAACTAGGTTGACAACCAAACTAGACCTTCCCCTCCCCCCACACTCACATTTGCACATTTAGCTCGTTTTTAGACAAGCTGGCAAATCCTACCGGATAGTCCTTTGAAAAAGTAATTGATATCTATATAGAAATTAAACTTAAATATCCTTGTCTGCTCTGGGAGTTCTACAATTCATTCTGAGGACAAGGAGGTAAGACTTCTGACTGAAACAATGTTGATTTCTGGACATAACGCATATTTGCTTCCAAAAGATTCGTCTCCCGGGTCTGAAAAGTTTTTCATTGTCGTAGGACCTAACAAAATGGTCTTATTTTGTTTGAAAAAAATTTTTATGCAAAATGCCAGAGGGAGCAGCCTTAGATCCCAAATACATATATTTTTGGCAAAAAATAATGATAAGTTCTTTACTGTCGTGTATATCATGTAATATCATGTGCCATATACCCCAAAAACAAGGCTCATATAAAAATGTCTAAATCCAATATAATGAATCTTTACCTGGTTGCCACTCTAATTGAATTATCAGCCACTAGGATTGTACAATCTCTGTAATTATACACACACGTATATATAATATAGAATATATTTTATTATGACTATAATGTGAGTAAAGTGGCTAAAAATTATGTAGAACAGGATAGTTTGTATTCTTATTTCCATCCGTTAGAATTGTCCTTACTCCATTCTCCCTATAGCTATGCCTGTGTTTGCATGTAGGTATGCATGTGTGGGTTTGGGGATGGTGAAGGATAGAGCAAGAAATAGGGTGTGGGGGAGGGAAAAAGAGAAAAAGAAGACCAGGGCTATACTACTGAAAACATCAAATAAGTAATTTGATTTTTTGTTCCCTAATGTAATTTCATTCTTTTAGTTTCCTAACATAAAAAGAAGGCTGAATATACACATTCTGCCCATTTCCTATGTTTTTTGGTGATGATCTCATTCATTCATTCATTCATTCATTCATTCATTCATTCATTGCCTACTTTATGCCAGGTATTATTTTAGATGTTAGGGATATAAAGCAGGAAGATACAATCCCTGCTTTTCTGTAGCTGACACACTGGTATTGGAGAGACAAGTTATAACTAAATAACCTAGTGGATGGTATGGCCATTGATGATAAGATCTATAAAGAAAAATAAAGCAGGCTAATGGGATAGAAGTGACAGGTGTGGGTAGTGAGGCTGTCAGGGGTATATCTCTCCTCTGAGGATTTTATTCTGATTGACATGTGAAGTTACTACTGGTTGTGAGCCAAGGACAGAAATGACCCAGCTTGTTTTTATCATTCTGGCTTCAGCTGAAGACTGCCGGGGTGCAAGAGAGGAGTTAGGACAAAGAGCTTTGCAGTCGTCTTGGATGGGAGAGAAGCGTAGAGGAGGTCAGGAGTGGTTACATTTTGGATGGAGTGTGTGTGTGTGTGTGTGTGTGTGTGTGTGTAAATAAATACATTTACATTATATTTTACATATGTGTGCATGGATGTGTATATACGTATGTCACAGACACATATACATATATAACTATACATAGTGTAATTTTAATTGAAATTTAACATACAGAAAAGTATGCCTTGATGAATTTTCATAAAGTGAACCCACCCGTGTGATCACCAGGCAGGTTAAGAAACAGATCACTACTAGAACCCCAGAAGCTATCTTCTCCGCCCTTTTAGGGCACTCCCCGCTGAGGATCATCAATAATCGTGAATTCTGACACCATACATTAGTTTAGCCGTTTTAGAATGTCACAGAAACAGAACGATGTAGTATGCACTCTTTGTGTCTGGCTTCTTTCACTCAGTATTATGCTTGTGATATTTATAAATGTTGTTACATGTAGTTGCAGTTAATTGTCACTGCAGGAAAGTACAGCTTGTGTGTATATACTACACTGTATGTATCCATTCTACTGTTGATGAACATTTGGATTGTTTCTAGCTTTCGGCGATTACAAATGTAATGAGAAAAACATCTGTATGTGTTTCTTTTGAGTATATACCCAGAACTGGAATGCCTGGACCATGGGGTTAGCTTATATTCAGCTTTAGTAGATACTGCCCAGTGGTTTTCTAAAGTGATTGTACCACCTGGGAGGACACTTTTGCTATTATCTTCGTTCACCTTTGCTACTATGTGCCTTTTAATTTGGGATGTAGTGATGTCCCATTGTGGTTTTAATGTGCATTCCATGATGACTACTTTTTCACAATGAAACCTTTCAATGTTTATTTGGATATCCTTTTGTGATTGCCTGTTCAAAGTTTTGCTCATTTTTCCTTTGGGTTGTCTGTTTCTTGTTGTTATGTAGGGGTACTTTATATATTCTGGATATGAGTCATATAATAAGTGTAAAAAACTTTCTCCTCCTTAGTGGCCTGCCTTTTTAGTCTGTTAATCGTATGTTTTGATGAACGATTTTAATTTTAATTTAGTACAATTTGCCATTTTTTTCATTTATAGTGGGCACACATTTGTGTCCTGTTTCAGAACTCTTTGCCTACTCCAAGAACTTAAAGATATTTTCTTATTTAGTTTTTCCTAAAAGCTTTATTGATTTACCTTGAATAAGGTTTTGGATATATTTTTGAAGAGAAAGCATCCAGGATTCCTGTTGATTTGGAAAGGTGGTGTGAGGGAAAGAAATCAAATGAGAAATTAATGGGACACTACTTTTCAACCACTCTAATTAAATAAACAACAGCTTTATTGTTCTATAATTTTTGAAGTTACAATATACAAAAAAGACACCAGATTATAAGCAACTTGAGGCAAGGACTGTGCCTCATGAGCTTTGAGTGTCAAGGTCCCAGGATAATGACTGGTGCAATGTGGGCATTCAATAAATATTAACGAATACATTTCATTTTAGAATATTTGGAAAGTACACAAAGGCATAAAGAGGCAAAAGCAAAAATAATCACCATATGCTCATTACCCAGAGAAGCAACAACTATTAACATTTTAACATTTTCCCTCTGGTATTTTCTTTACTTTTTTCTTTAAACATGGCTGTGATCATATTGTATACACAATTTTGCATACTTTAATTTTGCTTTCCATATGACAAAAAACTCATTGTAAACATGATTTTTAATGTCTTTATAAAATTCGATGGAAAGGATGCTATGTAATCTCCATTCATGTTGGACACTTGTTTCCTTTTTTTGTCTGTTGTAATGAAAGCTATTATGCACATCCTTGTGCCTAGATCTTTACCTACGTTTCTCATTAATTCCTTAAGACAGAATATTAAAAGTAGAATTACTGTTAAATTGATTTGCAGAAAGACTGCACTAATTTATACTTCCCCTAAAAGTGTATGGAAGACCTATTTCATTGTATCTTTGCCCATATTAAGTATTACCTTTTTTTCTTGATAATTCAATAGGAAAAACAGATCTCATTTTGGTTTTAACATCTATTTCTTTAACTACTCATTAGACTAAATATTATTCATATGTCTACTAGCTCACATGTATTTTCTCTTTTGGAAACGATCAGTTCATGTCGTTTTGCTAATTGGTCTATTAGAGTCTTCACATTATTAAGTTAAAATGGGTGATGTACTGGTATTATAAAAATTCTCCATTTATTGTATGTTATAAACTTTTTCTATGTGCTGTTTACTTTTTAGTATTGTATATATTATAATATTTCTATAGATAATCAGTTGCTTTCTTTCTTTTTTGTACACACTCATGTACCCACCTGCGCACATTCTCTCTCTCTCTCTCTCCCTCTCCCCTTTCTTTCCTCCCTCCCTCCCTTCCTTCCTTTGCTGTTTAAATACTTAGAGATTAAAACTTAATTTGTGCTGATTATTCTTGCTCCCCCAGGTCTACCGCCTGCCCTTCTCTCTTCTCTGTGCCCAGAGTGACTGTCCCTCTATAGGCTGCATTCCCTGGAACTCTGGTTTCTGGATGGTTTTGGCCAATGAGAGGCATAGGCAAGAGACTGTAAGGTGGAAGGAGGCAGAGACTGGAAAACTGATTCCTTATGCTCTTTCCTGCTTTGCCAGGTGCTGGCAATGCTGAGTTTCTCTATAGTTCAAGTTCCTTTCCGGCGGCTCTTATTCCACGGTTCCCTTTGTTATGGGGCATCGGACACATTGTTTTCTTTTCTCACCCATGTAGACCTAGGAGTAGTTATGGCTTTCTGTTGTTACTGTCTGGAGGTGCCACAATCTCCTTTGGTGGTTGCCTTAACCCTAACCACAGTTCTGTAAATGCCCTTTCATTCAATTCTTCTGGTAGTTAAAACCTTTTCAACACACACAATCTATTTCTTGGTAGGACCCTGACTGAAACAATATTTAACTATAAAGAATGCACTCTGAAGCCAAGCATGATACATTCTATTCTTATGAAGTGGTAGACCTCAACCTCTTAAGAATCCTTCGGCCCAGGAGTATTCTGAGTGAGAATATTTTGTGATTATATAGGTCTCTGTTTTCATAAGTAAACAAAATACTGCTTTCAAACTGTATTTTTGTTCATCAGATACTGAATTGGGTGGGGGCGTGGGAGGGGCATGAGAACATGACAGTAAAACAAGCACCTTTTAAGCACTAACATGGCATTCATTATCAATATTGTAGTTAGTGGTAAACGGTGCTCACATCGATGGTAAGTGGTGCGTGCTCACATCGACAATCGGTGCTCAAAGCCTTAATCTCCTTCCAGAAGTTTTGTTGTTTACAGACAATTACAGAGGAATGCTAAATTCATGATTTGCCCCCAGATGTGAAGAATTTCAACTCAGGGACAGTTGAAGTTAGGAGGTCAATTTGCGTTATAAGTACTTAAGCTCTGCATCAGGGGACACTGGTGGCCCTTGATTTACTTATTATTGCTTTTATTTTTTATGTTGAATTCCATGAGTGTCAAGAAAGTTTATGCACCAATTCAACTGCTCACATTAGACCATCCAATTCTGTGGGTACATGAAGCCAATAGTATTTTAGCCAGAAGAGCTTGTTCCTCTTCACTCAAAGTGGCTGTAGAAACAGTGCTGAAAGACCCATTTTCCATAAATAGTTCTCCTCGCAGGCCAGTACAGAGTTTGAACTTTTACCATTCATGAGTCATTTCTTTCGTGTAAAAGCATCACAGCATCAGTCTTGTTTCACTTCACCTGGAATAAATTGAATGTTCACTAGGACTCTATAGGTATAGAAGTCATTAAGCCTGGAAGCACAGTTTCGAAAATAGTTTTGGCAAGCAATAAATCTAGAGTTTGTTGGTGACAGACTTCAGCAGTTACATATCTGTGTGGAATTTCCCTGGGGAAATATTTCTTTCATCCTGAGAAGCATCTGAAGTCAGAAAAATTTGGGTTTGAATTCTGGTTCTGACATTTATCTGTGTGACCTTGGTCAAGTTGCTTAATCCCTCTAGGCATTGGTTATCCTGCAAAATGAGAATAATAATAGTGCCTGCCTTAAAGGATTGTTAAGAAAATTAAATGAGATAATAGCAAGTGCTTAGCACAGTGCCTGGCAAATAATAAGCGTTTTGCAAAACTCTAACACTGTAGTTCTTGAATTTAAAAGCCTTTAGAGGTGTCTATGTGTATATTATACCTTATTTTTATGTATGTATGTATGTATGTATATATTTTTGCATGTGTGTATCATACTTTAGAAAAAGTTCTCAAAAAGTTCTTAGCGGCAACATCCTAACATTCAAGCATATCCGTATATTACTAATCAAAAACATATCTTTGGCTAGTAAAGTACACTGGATACACTTCACTTTTCAGAGCAAAAGGTAAAAATAAATTTCTTTTTCTTTCAAATGTAAGGACTATTAAAGATGCCAAAAAATTTCAGATAATAATTTTTGAAAAATTAACATAAATTGTAGAATTCTTTAACTACTTAATTTAGAATGCTGAATGTTCAAAGACTTATCTTTGGAAAGGAATAAAAACCCATCATTACTCTAGTATGGCAGCATTACATTTTCTTAACCCTAAACCTACCCCAGGATTGTATAAAAACAAAAGTTGCCAAAGAAATGGGTTTTTCAGTATTGTGTTTGACACTTGATGAAAATATTTTGATAAAAATTTAGGATTAAGATGATTTTACACTCATGTGTTTAGGGAGAATGCTAATCATTACCTGAATATAAACCTTAACAGGTACATCCTTCTAGTTGCTGTGTATAGCTGTTTTGGGGAAGTCATCAGAACGCATGAAAAAGCATAGGCATGTTAGAGAAATTAAGTTCATAACTAGTAAAAGAAGTTTATCCTAATATTTCTCAAATTTTGTGGGACCCTAACAGTTAATGCATTAAGTGGCATTAAAAAGGGAAGAAAAGAACATAAAGACACACAAAGTTTCTAAAATATAATAATACTTAATTGATCATGACTTTTGTTTCCAGTAAGGATAAAAGTAAGGCATTATTTTAAATGCAAGTTCATAGACTTCTGTGTTTAAGCAGGCAGTCCTGCCATACTGGGGGCAGATTTCATGCTAAAATGCCTTCAGTACTATGAAGTCCCAAATTCTTAGTCAAAATGAATCAAAGACCTAAACATAAGACATGAAACAATAAACTGCATAGAAGAAAGCATAGGTACTAAACTTATGGACCTTGTGTTCAAAGTGGATTTTATGAATTTGACCTCAAAGACGAAGGAAATAAAAGCTAAAATAAATGAGTGGACTATGTCAAACTAAAAAGCTTCTGTACCGCAAAAGAAACCATCAACAAAACAAAGAGGCAACCAACCGAATGGGAGAAGATATTTGCAAACAACGCCTCCAATTAGGGGCTAATATCCAATATATATAAGGAACTCATACAACTCAACAACAAAAAGACAAACAATCCAATTAAAAAATGGGCAGAGGATATGAAAGAAACTTCTCCCAACAAGACATACAAACTGCCAGCAGACATGTGAAAAAACGTTCAACTTCACTAGCTGTGAGGGAAACGCAAATAAAAACCATAATGAGATATCACCTCACACCTGTTAGAATGGCTATCATCAACAAGACAAATAATAACAAGTGTTGGAGAGGCTGTGGAGAGAAAAAGGAACCCTCGTATACTGCTGGTGGGAATGTAAATTGGTACAGCCAATATGGAAAACAGTATGGAGGTTCCTCAAAAAATTAAGAATAGAATTACCATATGACCCAGCAATCCCTCTCCTGGATATCTACCTAAAAAATCTGAAAAAATTTATATGCAAAGATATATGAACCCTGATGTTCATTGTAGCTTTATTTACGATGGCCAAGATATGGAATCAACCAAAGTGTTCTTCGATGGATGATTGGATAAAGAAAATGTGGGATATATTGGGGGTATACAAGTAAACACTTTGGTCAACATTGCTCAAGCAGTAGTTCTTCGTAATCAGAAGTGTCTGGACACTGATGGTAACAACTTTGAGCACTTCTTGTAATGGCAGAAGTCAAACGTGACTTGTATTCATCTTTTATTATCAGTATATATTGAGTATTACAATTTTAATACAGTTTTCCTTTCTTAAAATGTGTATACATTTTTGGCACCCTCTGTATACACAATGGAATACTATTCTGCCATAAGAAAAGATGAAATACTGCCATTTGCAACAACATGGATGGATCTTGAGATTATTATGCTAAGTGAAATAAGTCAGACAGCAAAAGTCAAGAACCATATTCGTACTGTGTTTCCCCAAAAATAAGACCAGGTTTTATATTAATTTTTGTTCCAAAAGACACATTAGGGCTTATGTTCAGTGGATGTCATCCTGAAAAATCATGCTAGGGCTATTTTCCAGTGAGGTCTTATTTTCGGGGAAACATGATATGACTTCACTCATATGTGGGATATAAAACTGAAGGCTACAAAGGAACAAGACAAATAAAAACTCATAGACACAGATAACAGTTTAGTGGTTACAAGAGGGTAAGGGGGGATGGTATAAGAAGGTAAAGGAGGTCAAATATATGGTGATGGAAGGATAACTGACTCTGGGTGGGGAACACAAAATGCTATATATAGATGGTGTATTATAGAATTGTACACTTGCAACCTACCATGTTTCCTTGAAAATAAGAGCAGGTCTTATATTAATTTTTGCTCCAAAAGACGCATTAGGGCTTATGTTCAGGGGATGTCATCCTGAAAAATCATGTTAGGGTTTATTTTCTGGTTAGGTCTTATTTTCAGAGAAACACGGTACGTAGCTTTGTTGATAATTGTCACCCAATAACTTTTAATTAAAAAAAAAATTAGTGCTGTTGCCAGCATTTATGATGAATCAGGCACCCCGACCCCCAAGCAATCCAGGAGTGATTTCTAATCCCTGCTGTCTCCCCATCTCCATAATCATAAAGAACAATATACAATCTGCCGAGGAAAAAGGACAATATTTTCTCCCTGATCTCTGTTTCTACTGCCTTCTTGCCACTGTGTCCCAGTGGCCTTTGAAAAAGAGTATTTAGCTGTACAATGTGGCTGTAACTGGCTTTTCATAAAGCCTTTTGACTTTCTCCCAATCGTGAAGTGTCTGCTGCTTTATAAACTCACTACCCATTCTTCTCTTTATCTGGATGGAGGTCCTGTGAAACTAAAATGATAGTCAATTGTTTCTATAGCAACTAGTTCTAACCACAGGATTAGAAAAAATAAACATTTTTTAAAGGTACGAGCTGTTTTCTGAAAGAATGTGGGGTTATTTAATTCAAGCATTGTTTACTGTAGGTTCACTATGCATCTAACACTATGCCAGTCACTATAAAATACCTCTTAACAAAACACCAGAGACTAGGATAGATGTTGGGCTGAGACATGAAATAATTTTACCCTGGTTTTTATCGATTATATCCTTCATAAGCTTCTTTTTGGATTTCAGAATAGAAATGTAGTTGGTTTTCCTGTTCTATTTGCAAACATATACAGTAAGCTTGGAAACCACAATAGTAAGGCTGGAAAACGCTAGCCTTATTTCCATGCACTCTAAACTTTTAGACTATTACGCCATCATTCTTCTTGTAGGAAATGTGCTGAGTTTCGATGAGAAAGAATATGAAAAGAAAGCATTGTGTGTGTTGTTATACAAAATGTCACAGAATATCAAAGATATTTTACAGCCACTCTTCCCTGCCTATCCACTTAATTACTTCATGGCTATGCCATTCATGAGCAATATAGCCATTCTAAAATGCATAATAATAAAAACTTTATTACATGTCACCTCATATTTTTATACAGATATATATATTTATATGTATGGCTAGAGTAACTTTATACTGAGGCAATGACTTGGAGAATTAATATTCTAATTCAAAACTTTTATAGTTTTAGGAATCAGAAAACAATGTTTGCAAGGACTCGAAATCTGTTGGTATTGAGAAAAAAATGTCCGGATCTGGTGGTGTAAGCTCTAGGACACTCAGAAATATGTTCATCTTGTACTTTGCAAATCCACTAGCTGCTTTTCTGTTTACATAATAACAACTCCCACAATGCTTAGCTAAAGCCAAAGCAAATAAACTGGACTTGGGGAAAAAAACTGTAATGGCACCAGACTTCATTTAGTGGAAGGCTACAGCACTTTACGTATTTTAAAATCATTATAATTCCAGAACTAACAAAAATCGCATTTGATGAAAAGCACATATTTTAAAAATCTACTTTAAGATTTTTATTAAAATATAGCTAACATAAAATATTATATTAGTTTCAGGTATATACTATATTTAGTCAACATTTATATACCTAAAGAAGTGATCACCATTATAAGTCCAGCAACCATCTGACACCGTACCAAGCTATCACAATATTATTGACTATATTCCCTACGCTATACATTACATCCCATGATTTAATTTGTTTTATACCTGGAAATTTGGAACTCTTATTCCCCTTCACCTTCCCCCATTTTTAAATTTTTCAATTACAGTTAACATTCAATGTTATTTTATATTAATTTTAGATGTACAGCATAGAAGTTAGACATTTATATAATTTAAGAAGTGATCCCCCTGACTATTACTCACCTGGTATTATACATAGTTATTACCATATTATTGACTATATTCCCTGTGCTTTGCTTTATATCCCCATGACTATTTCGTAACTACCAGTTTGTACTTATTAAACCCTTCACCTTTTTCACCCTGCCCTCCAACCCCCTCCCATCTATCATGCCAACAAATCTTGTACCCATCTGACACCATACATAGTTATTACAATATTATTGACTACATTCTTTATGCTATACCCTACATCACCATAACTACTTTGTAACAATGAATTTGTAGTTCTTAATCCTTTTAGCCACTGATAAGGCCCGGTGGGGTATGAAAGGTGGGTGAGGCAGGATCTCAGAGAGTCACTAGAGTGGGAAGAATTGTGGTCAACAGCTAAATGTAGACTCTGGTTTGGTGCCAGGGCTAAGCCTGGAATTATTCAGCAAAAGTCTCAGAGCACACTGTGACCAGCTGTTGCCCTGTTGGGTCCTGCAGACTCTGATAGTTTTCCAAGAAAGAATGTAATGCCGGTGGGGCTGGCTGCTCTCGGAGCAAGTGCCTCTGGTGTTGGGCAAGTTGAATAGGGAAGGGCCTCAGGGAGTCAGCAAGGTGGAGCAGTGGACCTCATCAGATCAATCAGATTCAGATTTGGCCTGTGGGGGGAAGGCTCAAAACAGAGAAGATGGCACCCACCTGCCGGCTGTACGGGAGGACCCCACACAGGGAAAATGGTGACTGTCCTCCAGAACCACACACCTTGGTCTGCCCCCCATATGTCTCCAATGGCCCCTGAGTTACTGTCCCTTCGCTGGAACCCAAGGTGAGTGCCTCTGAGTGAGTCTGTGAGCAGGTCATTTAACAGGATATCTGGGTTTCCCACAGCCTTCCATTCCACCCAGATTGTTGGAATCCCCACTTTTTCACAGCCAGATATTATGGGGGCTCCTCTTCTGAACACCAGACTCTGGGCTGAGGAGGCCAGTGTGGGGCCTCTTGCTCATTGGGGGAACCTCCGTGGCTGAAATATCTCTCCTGCTTCTTAATCACAACATGGGGGTTTAGGGCAAGCCCATTACGTGTCTTTACCCCTCCTACCAGTCTTGACATGGCTTCTTTATATTCTTAGTTATAAAACTTCTGCTCAGCCAGACTTCAGATGGTTCTCCAGGTTGATTGTTGTATAATTTAGTTGTAATTTTAATGTGTTCATGGAAGGAAGCAGGCACAGTGTTTATCTTCTCCACCGTCTTGGATTTCTCCAAAAACCACATGTATTTTTGATCTTCGTATCAGCTTACAATTTTTTTTCAGTACATTTAAAATTTCTTTTATTAACATGTTGGTTAGTACTTTAGGAAAATATTGTTCATTTTTCTTTGTTATCTTTGTTTTATTTCCATCTTATTCATGCTATTGAACTGTAAATTTTTACTGCCAGATTTCAATCATTTTCCCTATTTTTCATCTGACTTTTTACATCATAGGAAGTGTTTAACCTGAAAGATTGGATGACAGGTTATCTTTAACTGAACACTTGCATTTTTGAGCCTCAGCAAAAGTCTTTACGTGTATAAATATGCATATCAATGTATATCAATATAATGCAATATACATATTTCAACTCACTGAGCTTTAGTTTCCTCATTTGTGAAGTAGTGGTATGACCTAGTTTCTAGGGCTATTATGAATATTAGAAACTTTATATCCTAAATATTATTAAAAAGTTTTAGAAATTTTATATTCTAAATATTATATATATTTTATTTTATACAATATATATATATAAAATACTATATATATGTGTGTGTGTATATATATACACACACACACACACACACACACACACACATATATAAAATACCTGGCATAAAATAGGGGCAAATAAAACATAATAATAACAATTGTTTTTGTTACTGCAGGGAAAGGGATGAATAAGATAGCCTTAACTAGTATACGGAGATGCATTTGTTAAAGGGAAAGTCAGAAGTAGGAACAAGGAAGGAAGAAAAAGATTTTATTACTAGCTTATCTCTGGAAAGATAATTTTTATAGCTAATTTTATAGCCTCAAGCTATCTGCTTCTGATCTATAACTTCAGTTACATACTATTTTATAAAAAAGTATATTAAAATATTTTTTTTTACCAGGTATCTGTTTTTACTAGGCACCTGTTATTAATGGGAGTTAGTATACAATTTAACTCAAATGAAATTAACCAAAGCACCTCTATAGCCTGGAACATAGTAGGTAGTTTTCTTCCTTCTTATGATATATTCCAGTCTCAAGATTCTACCATTTGTAGGGTCTGAAACACAAATTCCTCCTTTGGTTTCCTGCCCTAACACACCCACATCACACACCTGTTTACACTTTGCTGGCAGGTAAATGTGTACATCTGCTAGGGCGTGATCTCCATGGTGGGATGACAAATGAGATCTTGTCACTACATTATTTAAAGAGCAAATTCCAAAGAGCAAACCTTTCTCCACACCTGTGTCTGCTTAGGAACATTAAAATGGAGCTAGTCTCATTGGCCACAGGGAAATTTAGAGTAAAATTATTGGGTTACCTGCTGAAGACATATCTGTTGTCACTCTAGGTTATGGATATCCCATGTATATGAGAATTCAATTGTAGATGCTCTTTCCAAGCTCCACCCTGCCCACCTTGCCATCACCTCCAGCTTAGGCAGCAAACTGGTTGTCCTGCTCAGATGGCCACCTGATGGCTTACTGTTGCCAACTCCTTTCCTAAGATACAAACCCAAATTACCTCCTCCCCACTTGCCCTCCTTACCCAAGTTGTCCTGTTGTCAGAGGACAAGCTCTTCTTAACTCACCAATTGCCTTCTCTTTCTTTTCTCTTTCATTCTATATATGAACAAGACATGGGCCAACATCCCAACAAGAGAACAGAGTAACTCTTTGCCCCCCAAATAAATTGAAAATGGCTTTAATAGTTGATGATGCAGGGATAAGGAAAGTCATATAGTTTGTAGTGTAATTAGAAGTAACATGTAAGAGTTCCCTGAAGTCCCCTTCAGAATTTCATAAAATACTCCATCCACCTCCTCATCTGACTTTTCCTTAATAACCAGTGTCCAACATAAATAGAACAATTGCATTGTTCTCTATCTTATTTGAGCAAATAGATAGAACTTCAATTTTATTAAAGATAAATTAGCTTTTGTGGACAAGACTGAGATAGCAGATTAGAGCATTGGTTCTATGGGAATACACATTCCTAATTTGGAAAACAAAACAAAACAAAACAAAAAAACAAAAAACATTACCAACAGAGAATTTATAAACCGAGTGCTGCCTGGAGTGGGAACTGATTTATGCTCTGCTTTCTCACTCGGTATCAATTTCACTGTGCTGGCTAGTCCTCTTGCATAAAGACTCAGGGACATGGTACAAAAGGAGAAAATCAGTTTAGGCAGCCCATAAAAAAATTTAATTCACCTCTATTTCAAATAATGCATACTGAGAAATTGAATTGAATGATGCATCACATAAAATATTTATTTCTCGTATGCAATATAGATGAGTCAATGTCACTCTGAGAAATTTAACTTCTTAATTGCTAACTTGGTGTATGTATTTTATTAGCAGTTGCAAAAGAATAATCTATTATTCTCTTGCAAGTGTCAAAAAAGATGATGTTGTGGGGAAAGTAGATTCAACTGTTCCTCCAGCATGGCTGGAAAAAGCATGCATCCCTCCTTGCTCTTTACTAGTCTGTGAATCCCCCGCCTTTATTTCTATGGTGGCAGGTACCAAACTCAGGATAGAATCATGAAGTTTCGTAACAGTGGATGCAGCAATCTAGTTGTGTGAAAGATATGCAAATCTTCTGCTGTGTGCTGTGTAGTTAACTGTGCAATTACCATTCTATAAATATCACAGGTACAGTAAATAAACATAAAATTATACATTCACATTTATATTAAAAGGACCTAGACGGCTTTGGTAAAGAACATAAACTTATTTTCTTTTTGGAAGATATTTTCTCTGTTCTAATGGTCTTGGTAAAAATATTCTATGTGTTATTGTACTTAACACATAAAAAAACAAGGTAACACTTCAAACTTTACCAGAAAGATCAACCCATTAATTACAAATCATTTATTAAACTTGATGAATTATTTATATAGCAATATTCTCTTGAAACAAAATAATACTTGTATGGCTTATTTGAAATCAGAAATAATTAGGTATACTTGAGCTTCTTACTTTCCTGAATGTAATTCAAAAGTATTCTTTAAAAAGCTGAAATACAAGAGAAGATGTATTCATTTATTCTCCTTTCTCTCTCTCTCTCTCTCTCTCTCTCTCTCTCTCTCTTTCTCTCTCCCTTTCCCCACCTTCCTCCCTCCCTCTATCTCTTTCCTCTCTCCCTCTGACACGGATAAACCATGTTTTGTTATTCACTTCTAAACATTCATTCAACTCCCAGAAGACAACTATAAATTATAGGGAGAAAATTCAATTTTATGTTCAGTAGAGTGTATGCTCTAATGTTGAAGAATCAGTTAAATTAAGGACAGAAATTTTCTTTGCTTTTATTTATTTAAATGTGAAAATGTATTACTATTTAAGTGGCGTGTGCAAAATAAATACTTTTTCATATTCTAAAAAAACAGCCAGTTTTTAATAAAATTTTGAGGAAAAATAAATTCTTCCCAGACGAAGGATTTTTTTTAAACTAGGGAAAAACACAGTGCTAAAATTTAGTTCAGTATTTTTGATTTTCTTATCTTAATTTTATCCCCGTCCCACTCTTTCTCCCAAAGAATAAATGAAACTGAGAATTATCAATCTGATGTGTGATACATGGTCTAAAGTTATTTGATTTGCATTTTCTTGATAAACAGTGTGACAGATTTTCCCAAAGTGGTCGCAACAATATCCTCCATCCTATATTCTCTTCTTATATCCCTTTCATCAAGAGGTAAGATCTGTGTCTTCTTCCCTTGAATCTGAGAGTTTGTGACTAAGGCAGAACTGACGCTACTATATATGACTTTTGAGCTAAGTCATAAAAGATGATACAATTTATGCCTGGTTCTCTTGGGACACTCAATCTTGGAATCCAGTCACCACATTATGAAGAATCCCAGGCCACTTGAGAGGCTACATAAGTTTCTGGCTGACAGCTCCAGCATACACCAGCATCAACCCACAGACAGGGGAGTGAAAATGCCTTAGGAAAGTATCAGCTCCCAGCTTTTACGTCTTTCCAGCTGAGATCCAAGACACTGTGGAGCACAGACAAGCTGTCCCCATTGTAACCTGTCCAAATTTCTAACCTACAGAGTTCCTGAAGTAATACAATGGTTGTTTTGTCATGAAATTTTGGGATGGTTTATCACACTGCCAATAGAAAACTGCAACAACCAGGAAGGTTGATCACATTTTCATATATTTATTGACTATTTGTACTTCTTTTGAGTATTGCCTTCATAATCTTTGATCATGGGTATTTTTTTTTGTTTTGCTCATATAATCTGCATATAATTCTACACTTGTTATATACGTGTATATTGTAAATACATTCAACCAGCCTCGTAGGTGATAGAAAAGTTTGAATTTTATGTAGTCAAATCTTTTAATTCTTTTTCTTTTTTTCATTTTGGAATTTTCTGCCATTTTTATGGAAATGCTTTCCCAATTGCAGATTATAAAAACATCCTATATTTTCTTCTGGTACTTTTACACCTTTATATATGATCAACTCTTTAATCCATCTTTAATTTATTATTTTACATGGTATGAAGTAGGGGAAATTGAACTCTTTTGAAATAGTCAGTTGTCTTTATATCTTTTATTTAAATGATCCATTCTTTTCTGAGTTGAAATGCCTCTTTTAGCAACTAAATTCTTAAGCATACGTCTGTTTTTGGACTCTTTCTAACCTGTTGATCAACTTGACCATTTCTACAAAAATGCCATTTTGTTTTAATTTCTATAGCCTTTTGGTATGTCTTGATATCTGGCAGAACAAGTAACCTGGCCTTGCTAACACTGCTTCCCTCCTCCAATTCCTCACTTAATTTTAAACATGTCATCTTTCACATGAATTTTAGAATCAACTTGACAAATACCTTGAGAAAACTTCTTTGTCTTCATAGATTAATGTGGGGCCAACTGATATACTTATTAGATTGAGTCATCTTGCACATGAATATGGTATATTTCCTATTTATCCAGATCATGTTTTAAGACCTTCAATAAAGTTTTAGTGTTTTCTTCACCTACCCATGTACGATTCTTGTTAGTTTTATTACTAGGTAGTTTACTGTTTTTGTTACTCTTGTGGATAGAGTATTTTTTATATATATTATATTTTCTAATTGGTCATTGCCATAGTATAATAAAATTATTGAATTGTGTATATGTGTAATTATACCTTTATGTATCAAAATATGTCTTATATTTCTTATATCAACCTTTTTTCTATTTACTCCTTTATTAGTTATAATAGGTTTGATTCCCTTTAAATTATAGATGATCATCATGTCATCTACAAATAATGGCAGGATTACCTCTTCCTTTCCAAAACGTGTAACTTTAATTTTTTTCTCTTTGCATGATTGCATTGGCTAACATCTCCTTATACCAATGCTTCTCAAACTTAAATGCACATATGAATTAACTAAAGATCATTTAAAATGCTGATTACAATTTTAACAAGCTGCCAGCTAATGCAGACCACATTATGATGAGCCAGGTCTCTACTATGTTAAGTATAGTGATAATACTGGTCTTTGACTTACTCGTGACCTCAGTAAGAATTCTAATTATCCAATGCAATAATGTGGATGAAGAAACAAATTTAAATATATTAAGTACCTTGCGCAAGTAGCAAACAGCAGAGCAAGACTCAGCCCAAAATGAGCAATTTCAAGGCCCTTTTCTTAGTATTTATAGTAGTTTCTGTGATGAAACAAAAATAAATATGTCTAACCAAGCCTGTCTTAAAATGCAGATCACTTATCACTTATTTTAGAAAAATTTTCATCAAAGTTTTTATATCAACTTTCATATTTAGTTACCTAGAACAGAGCTTGGTAAACTATATCCCATGGCCCACATCTGGCCCCTACTTGTTTCTGTATGGTCCTCTAGCTAAGAATGGCTTTTGAAGTTTTAAATGCTTGAAAAAAAATCAAAAGAATAATATTTGGTGACACATGAAAATGATTTGACATTCAAATGTCAGTAGCCACAATGAAGATATATTGGAACCATCTATGTCATTTGCTTATGTATTGCTTATGGCTGCTTTCCTACTACAAAAGCAGAGTAGAGTGGTTTGACCTAGACCATATATGTTGCTGTCATTGCTTTGCAGTGCCTCTACCATGTTTCCCTGAAAGTAAGACCAGGTCTTATATTAAGATTTCCTCCAAAAGATGCATTAGGGCTTATGTTCAGGGGATGGCATGCTGAAAAATCATGCTAGGGTTTATTTTCCAGTTAGGTCTTATTTTCGGGGAAACACGGTGGGTGTACTACAAACCACACTCGATGAAGTTATAATTTGACTGTGTTTCAAATGCCATTTTGTTCTGTGACATCTTTTATTTTATTTTTTAATTACCACTGCATACTCATGTCAAAACAAGAAGAGATAAGTGGGTTACAAATAGCATGTACAAATAGCATGGTTTTGTTATCAAATTAGATCGCAACGCATTGTGTTTATTGTGGAAAAACACTATATCTATGCTCAAAAGAATACAATAGACATAGGCATTACTGGATATCAACACTTATCACAACTCACAGGAAAGCAATGGTCATAAAAAAATTAAATGAAACATTACCTCACAGCAGATTTTTTTTTTTTACAAAAATAAAAAGTGAAAATGAGGCTGCAACCAAAGTAAGTTTCTGAGTGGCTCATTTGTTTTCTAAACAAGGAAAGCTGTTTTCCAATGGTAAGTAAATTATATTATGTTGGATTGCAACAATTGAAGAAATTGTCCAGAGGAAAAAAACTTGTTTAAGACTAATGGCTTTTTGGTGAGAACAGGTGCTTGAAGTGATCATAATATTGGGAGCAACATCAATAGTCAATTGAAAAACAAGATAAATGACTTTAAGTGATTTTCCTTGGAGTCAATCCTGCCTTTGAAGTGACTGAAGCATTAGCCTCTATGTGCAGTCTGCATTGTAAAACAATAGGTGAGAATATTTTTGAAGAAATTGAGAGAACACTAGTTCAGTACAATCTGAAGGGGAATCTTCTAAGACGTGTTCCAAATGATGGTAGTAAAAATATTTGTTTTTGAGCATAAAAAAAGGGCTAGTTATTCAAATTTATACAGCTTATGAAAACATAAGGCACTTTAAGCCTATGGATATTCATTGTATTATTCACCAGCAGGTGCTTTGTGGAAACTATTTAAATCTATCATGTATAACTGGACACAGCATTAATGATGAGCTTCATTTACTTTTGTGGATTTAACCATCATCAGTTCTGTAAAGTATATGTCATAAAAAATATGAATATCCTCTTTCTATACCACCTTGCAGATCAATTGCTAACCAGTGGTAAAATTTTGTTGTGATTTTTTGAGGGTCAAGTGTGAAATTTTTATGAATGATATGTGCCACCATCCATTACAATAATGGAACACTAATATTTTTGGAAGTGAGTTTTTATTGTGGAATTGATGTTTCTTAATGAATATAACCTAAAATTATAAGAAAAAACAACACTTAAATGTGAAACTTATTACTGTGGTAAAGTCATTTCAATAATAACTAGTGTTGTTTGAATCACATGTAATATCAAGCTGCTTTATCCATTTCCTGTGCTGTCAAAAGTTAAAACAAAAAGCAGCGTCTCCATTTCCACACAAATGTGCACCAGATATAGTTTTGGAACTCAAACTACAGTTCCAGTTGTGTTTTTTTGGAGCTTGATGCAAGTGCAAACAAAATTTCCATATTTCAAAATTCCTTTAAATATGCAGTTGAGGAGCTTCCACCTACCTTTCAACTAGAAGTAGTTTCATGACATGCTAAAAGGCAAATATCAAGAGAAGAATTGAATAAAAATCTTTAAACGGCTTCCAAGCAATGAATGTGCACAATTAAAATCATATGCTCATGGACAGATATTAGTATTTGGCAGTACCTATCTGTATGAAAAGACATTTTCAAAGATGAAATATACAAAATCCCATTAAGAATCAGCATTAACAGATGACATGTGTAATTGATTCTGATAATAGGAAACACTAATTTTTAATCCCAATTAAGTAAAATGTTATACCTCCTCCACAATATAAAGATTGTATTTGAAGGGAACAAGTTTTGCTACCTTAAAGCTGCCATTTTGAGATATTGATTTTAACCTGTTTATGATGAAACAAGACTCAGAAGGAATCTTTGACTCTTCCTCTTTCTGTCTAAGAGATTCAGACAGAAAAACCTGCTTCAGGAAGGTAATCTTAGGATGATCGCTTTTAGCCTAGTTTGAATTAAGTATGACAAGTAGGAGGGCTTTGGGCAGTGGCCTGTTAGTTAGATACCTTCTGTGTTGCACTGTTTCTGAGTTGCCTGGCAAGAATTTGCCTGCAATGTGTGTTTCCTCTTCCTCAATTACCTGTAAATTACCTTTTCTCACTTCTTTTTTTGTTTTTTTAAATTTTTATTGGGGAATATTGGGGAACAGTGTTTCTTCAGGGCCCATCAGCTCCAAGTTGTTGTCCTTCAATCTAGTTGTGGAGGGCACAGCTCAGCTCCAAGTCCAGTTGCCATTTCCAATCTTTAGTTGCAGGGGGGCACAGCCCACCATCCCATGGGGGAATTGAACCCGCAACCTTGAGAGCTTGCGTTCTAACCAACGCTGAGCCATCTTGCCGCCCCTCTGGAAGCTCAGCGGCAGCTCATTGTCTTCAATATAATTGTGGAGGGCGCAGCTCACAGGCCCATGTGGAAATTGAACTGGCAACCCACTTGTTCAGAGCTCGTACTCTAACCAACTGAGCCATCCAGCCCCCACCAGCCCTTTCCCACTTCTGAAATCTAAAACCACATTCTCCCTCTTTTCTCCTTGGTCTAAATGTCATATGTAATCAATGTTACCTCACTATTTTTGGAATTTTCATGCACATGTGAATTCCCCATGTGCATGTATTAAAATTTGATTTTCTCTTGTTAACCTGTTTCTGTTAGTTTGATTATTAGCTCCGCTAGAAGAACTTAGAAGGTGGGAAGAAAAGTATTAATATTTTTTCAGTCTTCACACATTCATCTTATTATTTGACCTATATTACAGAAAATGATACTCTATTATTATTGTCATTACATTTTCAATTGTATCAGTAAAGATTTGTGCAAATTTGTTTTCTCTCTTGTTATGTAAATACCTATGTGATAGCCTTGATTTTGCCTGTTGGCCTGAAAAGCCTAATGTATTTAATCTCTGGCCTTTTACAGAAAAATATTGCCAATCCCTAACCTAAAATATTCTCTTATGTCTCTTACGGGTTTTGTACTCCAAATTCACCCTTTGCAAATCAAATTCACCATTTTGCAAATCAAATTCACCTTTTTGCAAGCCAAATTCATCCTTTTGCAGATTGAATTCTTCCACAAAAATATTTTCTTAATCTTTGTAATAAAAATAAATCCAATGTTAAATTATTGTTAAAATTAAACATTTTATTGCATATATTTAATAATAAACATAAAATACTTATATTTAACATCAGAAATACTTTCTTATAGCTTCATTTACAACAGTTCTCCTGCCACTGCTCATGGTAATTTCATATTTCATATACATATTCAAAAAATAATTATGACAATCTGTAGGAGTAATAGTTGCAATGGAATGATTAATAACATCTACTAACTGTTCATGGTCTGACGGATCAGCCAAAATATTTCTTGCAAAGAACTTAATTTTTGAAAAAAATTTCTTCAATGGGGTTCATCATTGGAGAGTATGGTGGTAGAAGTAATAAAGCGTGTCTTGTCTGACCAACAAGGTCACATACTTCCTGGGTTTTGTGGAGCCTTACATGGTCCAAAACAAACCACACTTCCTCCAGATTATCTTCATCCAATTTCTGCAATAATCTCTGAAGAAATTCGCAAAAATTATTTGAAGTAACTGTAGAATGTGCAATTACTTCATGCCACACCATTCCCTGAATGTTTATTGCTGCAATTAGAGAAACATTTCATCCTCTAACCATTGGTCACACGAGCTGGTGTATTAACTTTAGATTGCACCTTTGTTTGTCAAAAATTAATTTCATGAAATTACCATGAGCAGCGGCAGGAGAACCATTATAAATGAAGCTATAAGTAAATAAGTTTTTCTGATGTTAAATATAAGTATTTTATGTTGATTATTAAATACATGCAATAAAATGTTTAAATTTAACAATAACTTAACATTGGATTTATTTTTATTACAAAAATTAAGAAAACATTTTTGTGGAAAAATTTGATTTACAAAAGAATGAATTTGATTTGCAAAAAGGTGAATTTGACTTGCAAAAAGGTGAATTTGGAGTGCAAAACCTGTATTGTCACAAGTGCCAAGTAAAAATAATTCTCAAAATAATTTTATAAGTTTGTTTGTTGAGTACTTTTTCCTTGTGCGAGAGGCACCACTATTTTCAATTTATGGTGTGGAGAAATAGAAGTTCAGAGCCTTTCCTATACTCCTAAGTAGTTCAGTAGAACACTCCTAAGTGAATAAACCATGTTTAAGTCTGGTCTTCCTGTCTGTAAAGCCTAGGCTGTGTGACCTTGGGAAAGTTGCTTAACCTCTCTAAACTTCAGTTTCCTCATCTGTAAAATGGGAATTTTAATTACAGTATCACCTATATCATAGGGTTGATTTAAGCATTAAATTAATTAATATATGGAAGGCACCTAGAATAGTTCCAGTGGAGAGCGGTCAGAAATGGGCAGGAGGTCCAATAACAGGAAAGGAATTAATAAAATAATTTCGTATTTAGAAGGAGTTGATGGAGAATAATTCCCAATTCAGCTGGGAATTAGAGCTTTTTAGTTGTTGTGGAATCTGTGCTATTTAGTTGAGGTTTGTTAAGAAAAAGAAACTAACATATTAAAAACATGCAAAAATTAAACAGTACATTTAAATTTAACTAATGCAGATATATTCAGATATACTAAAGCCTGTTGGGGTCGTATTTACCTGCTTATTCCTAGATTTGCTGTTAGTCAGCTGTGTGACTTTGGTCAAGCCACGTAATCTTTTTGCTCTTCAGTAGCCCCCTTTGTAAAAATGTGTGGTATAAGGAACCTACTATACAGGAACAATTTGAGGATTTAAAAAAATGCATCAAAAGTACCTAGGAACATAAGGCTTGGCATAAGAATGAGCTTAGTACATGCTAGTTCATTTTCCCTGGCCTGTAGCCTTTCTAAATTGACCCAAAGCTTAGAAACAAAGCAAAGCAAAACTCAACAACAAAACAAACCAAAATACAAACCCCAAACAAACAAACAAAACCCAATTTGCTAATTGGGTGTTGGAGACGAGGGAGTCTATCAGGAAAGAATTAAAGGACCTTACTAGAGTTGCCAGGTAAAATACAGGACAGTTAAATTTGGATTTCAGATAAACAGTGGGAAAAAATTATATTAGTATAAGTATATCCCAAATATTGCACAAGGGGACATACTTACACTAAATAAATTATTGTTTATCTGAAATTCAAATGTAATTGTTTGTCAGATATTATAATTTACTAAATTTGGCAGCTTAGACATGACAGAAGTTAGTAAGAAATCTCCCCTGCACAGCCAAAAGACTCAGAATTTAAGAGACTACCTAATGTGTTTCTTACTGTCTAACTAAAAGGGCTTCAAGGAAAAGGTTGACTCCACCCCCCGCTGTCTGTGCTAGGCAAAGGGCCCTGATGGGAAACCCCACGTGAGGGATTTTGCCTCCTGTGCACCCTCTATGGGCCTGGTGCAGAGGTTGCTGGGAAAACTGTGGCAGCCTGCCCATGTCCCCTTGGGTCCTTCTGCCCCAGGCTTTCCTTCGGGTGGGGCTCTGCGGTTAGTGTGGTGACTCTTTGTCTCCAGGCCCTGCCACACTCGAAAACAGGTTGGAGGAGGGAAAGAAGAAAAAAAAAAGGCTTATCAATTTAACATTTTTCTTAGCTAGTTTGTGCTTTGCTGCTCTGGACTGCAAAACTTTAATTATTACTTTGATGTAGAGTGGCTGCAGATAGTCATTGCCAGGCCTGATTTAATAGCCTGCTTGCACAAAGTCCGACAGAGATTGCTTTTGTTGCACTTTCGAACAGCTCGGAATGGTGGCTCTTTTACGTTAAGGAGGAAACTCTGTGGTTAAACTGTAGCCTAGGTATTTTTAGAGCCGTTACCATGTTAACCGATTTTCGTACATTTCACCTGCAGGATATGCAGTAGTGCTTAGGGCCTTCCCTAAACTATCACCCAAAAAAAAAAAAAAAAAAAAAACCCCACATGATTTGATAGTTGTTAATACTGTATTTAGAATCAACTTTGTGTTATCAGAAAAGCTACTCACCAAATACGTGGGCTGCTGACTCCTTTTTCGGATGGGTGGTACTGTGCCATTAGGAAATATTTTTTTCCTTGACACATAATGATTTGAAGGAACCTAACCAAAAGGCTAAAATTGGTTAGTTCTAAAGGTCAGAGCCTGAAGGCAGTGACCCATTTGTTAATCATTAAACTTTTCTAAACTGTCTCTGACAGAATTCTGGCTTTCTGCCACTTCTCTGGTCATTTTAAGCTGCAAATTCTTGTACTGTTTCAGTTTTTAAGTAGGTAGCAAAGGTTATGAGAAAGACATCACTTGTTATTTTTCCTTATCAATCCTCTTTAGGGTTTTGGAAGGCAGAGCTGTTCTGTGTTAAGGGAATCTTCTAATATCCCTGCTGCGTAACATTTAAAGATGGATCAGTTGATCCTCTAGCTATTATTCCCATGTTAATTAGCTTCCAAAGATAAGCAGGAAGTGAGTGAGAGGACACCCACTTAGCGATTAGGTATTAGTTCCCAAATCACTGCTATCCATGGTGATTTTCTCCAGTAATCCCAGCACTGAAAATGCAAGAAATAGAAGCAGAATAACCAGAATGTATTTATCATCTTCTGTCATCAGTTAAAAACTGGAAGAGCTTTAAAATATTTTGAATATATTTTGTGAAGCCCAGTGAGGTTCAAGTGATATGACATTTCATTCCAAAATTTAATGCCAGTTTATGCTATGGTCTATCTGAAGTACAGTTGATTTGCACACCAAAACATTACCATAAACAAAACTAAATTTTATCTAGCCAAGGGACATTTAGTTGCTAAATTACTTGCTACAATATTGAACATGGAATAGTTGTTTTCTATTTCTCAAGGGAAAGAAATACATAGTCAAACCTTGCTTATCCCTAACCCAAACTTCCGGAAGGCTTAAGTATTTGGAACTGCTCCAAACGCTGAAGGGGGAGGGGGAGGGGAGAGGGATGGAGAGAAGGGCAGCAGGAGGAGAGGGGGTGGGGGGTGGGGGGTAGAGGGAGGGAGAGAAAATGAGAACAGAAAGCAAGCAAGTCAGCTTTTAGAAGTAGACCTGAAGCCCTAGCAACACTGAAAAGAGACCTGAAGGTTACATCTGATTGGCTTACCAGCCAGAAGGAATAGTGAGCTCTGATTGGTTGGTGATGATGTCTCCAAATAACCAGCCTTTTTCGGGAAAGCAAATTTATGTGGCTGAAGAGGGACAAGAGACAGAAGAAGCAGGCTAGAAGAAAGGGAAGAGAACAGAACAAAGTGAATGACTGATTATTTGTGACAGAGGTGATGACTAAGATTAAAATGAGAAAAAGAATAACAACACCTATTTATGTAACTGCTTTTACAATTTACAAATTGCTTTTACGTGTAATCATTGCTATTGTCTTTACAAAGACCTCTAGGGCTCCCAGAAGTTAAATAGCATGCCCCCGGGTTACTCAGCTAGTAATAATAATAGCTGAGTTTCCTGGCCACAGAAAATCCAACAAATCCACACAAATTCGACACTTGATGCCACACAGGTGTTGTGGAGGTAATGATTTGTAGTTGTCCTGCGGGACGGAGCAGCAAATGAGAATTGGAAGCCACATCAGCTTGTAGTTTAGTACGAAATGCAAATGGCGGTGAAAGTCTCTCTGTCCTTTGTGACTGCAGACCTTGAAAACACAGATCCAGGAAACATCTCTGTTGGTATTTGGAAGGGGAGAGAGTAGTGGTGCAAATGAAACTTGTGACTTGAGAGCTCAGAGGACAGCTCTGATATATTTCACTGGGGTGTATCACAGTCTTCTTGCACTTACCCTGTAAAAGCTGGATGCCTAATTATTCCCTCTTCCCCCACCTCTCCTTGAAAGCCATTCTTTCCTCAGTCTTAGTAAATAGCATCACCATTCACCCAGCTATTCACGCTAAAAACCTGAAAATCATCTTTGTGTTTACTTTCTCCCCATACATAATTTATCAGCAAGTCGTGTAGATTCTATTTCCAAAACATATCTTGAATGAGGCTACTTCAGGCCATCTCTGCAGTCACCATCATTTTCTCCTTTTGGGCCACTGCAATAGCTTCCTAGTTGTTTTGTCTAATTTTTTGTACTCCATCTTCTTTAACTCTTGTTCCTTCCCTTCAAATCTATTATCCAGACCATATTAGCTCTCTGTTTAAACTGTGCCCTGAGAGTAAAACTCAACATCATTGCTACGATCAGCCCCAGTTTACTTTGCATCACTCTGCCTAGAACTCACCACTCTAGCCACCGCACCTTCATTTCAGTTAAAATACACTGCAGTCCTTCCAGCTGAAGGACCTTCAATTTTGCTGCTTCCTTTCTCCATATCATCCCATAGGTGGCTCTTTCTTCTACTATTTCATGTAAACTACACAGGTAGGGCTTCTCTCACCCTAAGTGAGAGTTTACCTTCATTGTCACTGAAAGTACCTTTCTATTAATTTCCAGTGATTTCCCAATCTGAAATTCCGCACGTTTTTATTTGATTCCTTGTTCATCATCTTTTTATATGTCTTCCCCCTACCGATAACCAAGCTCCATTAAGGTAGACCAAATCAATTTCCCTCACCTCTGTATCACAGAGTCTACAACAGTAGTATGTGGGAAGTCCCGCTGAATGAATAAGTGAATATCACCTTGTACCCGATGGAGCCATGGATGTGGCTTCATTGTGTTTCCTGTTTTTTGTTCATTCCTGTTGGATTCCTGTGAGTGCTGATACAGCTGCCATCATTTGGTAAATTCTGCAGAATCTCAATACCATGATTTCTGAATAAGGGAATGGAATCTTGTTTGCTTTGGGACTTGGACAATAGTGTAAATTCACTCCTAAGGTTTATTAGTAGTAAACAATTGAAATCCACCCTGAAATTGGAGCTAGATAGCTATTTTGTAGCATGTGGGAAAGTGTGATATTGGTTTGCCTTCTGGGATTCATGCGCTGAAAGGCATTCATTCTTTTTTAGAGCCATCAAAGTAGAAGTCTCCACTCCCCAACAGAACTCTGCTGTTTTCTTGACAGTCAGGGGGGCTCACATATTGGCCAGAGTAAAGCCTATATCTAGTTTTGATTTGCCAAAGTTGTGCCTGTGAGTGATGAACATGTCCTTAGGAAAATGAATCATTCTATAGAGATTTTTTTTTAAAATATCACAATGGAATCAATATTTTCATAAAGAATTGCTGCTTTAATTACATTTGGTTCAAAATTCTAGTTTTGGGATTTCTTAGCTGACCTGTTATGGGTCTCTTTGAAAATGAAGTTTACCATGGTGCCCTCTGGTGGAATCAAATTCAAACATTTTTAAAGCTAAAGCATTATTTGGTGAGAATGCATCATTCTGTGTTACAGAAATGAAAGGAGCAACTCTAAATAAAAAATGTCTATAAACTGTAAGAAGTATTCTCTTGCTATTGGTAGACTGTAAGAAATACATGCCTCAGAATATCTGCTTTCAGATTCAGGCATACAGCTTGCAGGTGCTGTAAAGGAAGGGCCAACATATAAATGCATGTAATTCTAAAATCCATTAGAATGAAAGCCAGGAGCCACAACATTTCACATCACCTGGCAACATGGAAGCTGATGTTGGAAGCTAATTAGGTAATATTTTCAGAAGGTCAAAAGAAGGTTATAGCTATTACAGCATCTGCAACAATATTCATGTATAATCATGAACACAGTGGGAAGAAGAATTTGGTTATGGTTTACTGAGAACCAGTGTAGATTCATTTCATAGAACTTTCCTCATAAGATTCCTCATCAGAACTGATAAAACCACATGTACGTCGAAATGGCAAGGGTCCCAGTGTTTGACCCTAGAAGAAAACATAGGCAGTAAGTTCCTTGACATAGGACTAGGTGATGATATTTGAATCTGACACCAAAATCAAAAACAACAAAAGCAAAAATAAATAAGTAGAACAACATCATACTAAAAAGCTTCTGCACAGTAAAGGAAACCATCAACAAAATGTAAAGACAACCTACTGAATGTGAGAAAATATTTGCAAATCATGTCTGATAATATCCAAAATATGTAAAGAACTCATACAATAGAAAAAAAGATTAAAAATGGGCATAAGATCTAAATAGACATTTTTCCAAAGAAGACATACAGGTGGCCAACAGGTACATGAAAAGATGTTCAACATCATTAAACATCAGGAAAATGCAAATCAAAACCACCATCACCTCACACCTGTTAGAATGGCTATTATCAAAAAGACAAGAAATAAGTGTTGGCGAGGATGTGGAGAAAAGGGAACCCTTGTGCACTGTTGGTAGGAATGTAAATTGGTGCAGCCACTATAGAAAACAATTTGGAGGTTCCTCAAAAATTTAAAAGAGAACTATCATATGATATAGCAATCCATTTCTGGGTATTTATCTGAAGAAAATGAAAACACTAACTCAAAAAAGATATATGCACTCCAATGTTCATTGCAACATTATTTACAATAGCCAAGATGTGGAAACAACCTAAGTATCCACTGATGAGCAAATGGATCAAGATATTGTGATATATATACACGATGGAATATTATTCAGCCATAAAAGGAACAAAATCTTGCCATTTGTGACAACACGTATGGACCTTGAGGGCATTACACTAAGTGAAATAAGTCAAACAAAAACAAATATCATATGATCTTTTTTATATGTTGAATCTAAATAAACAGAGGACAGATTGATGGTTGCCAGGGGCAGAAGGGTGGGGGTGGGAGAAATGGGTGAAGAGGGTCAAAAAGTAAAAAGGAAAAAGAAAAAGAAATAAAACGGCAATGGTCACAGTGTAGGTTCCTTAAAACAGTTGTGACTATGAAATTTAATGACTCTTTCATAAACAGCTTTCACTCATCTCCACAAGGAAACAAAGTGAAGGTCTTTAGTATAGAATGTGGGTTACATAAAACAGGGATATTACTCAAGGAATTTAAATCACTGGGCCAGCCAACTACAGAAAGATGTCAATGGAATTACAAAGCTCTTTTAGGACCTAAGGTCTTAAAACAGAGGGAAGCCGTGTTATTCCATGTGGAGCAGTTTCTATCTTTTTCATCTAAATACACTAAATAAAATACATTTACAGTAAAAATTCAAAAGGAAAAAGAAAGATTTAGGCATCTAACCCATCAAAGTGTCTACAAAGTTTTTCATTATAATTTCAGTATTCAAGTATCTTGAAAAGTAGAATGTGGGGCAGAGTTAGCAGTTGAGTTGTGAGTATAGCATACTTGCACTTGATCAGTTTATCGCTTTTCTTACTAGGGAACTTTCTTTGAAATTTGGTGTACCTCAAATTAAAACAAAAACAAGAACCACCCCCCCCCCAAAAAAAAACCCATAAACACCTACCAATGGTTCTCAAAGAAGTGGTACTGCCCTCTAGGGGGTATTTTGGGACTTTTTTTTTTTTGTGTGGGGAGGGTGTCTCAAAGTGTCTAAATCATCGTGATGCTGTACTGACATTCAATGGGTAGAGGCCGTAGATGTGAGGAGCAGTTCCACACCATGGTAAATTTTCACGTCCCACCAACCATTCATGTAGACAAAAAACATGTATGTAATTATCTAAGCCTAGGACCAAATAATTCAGTTTTACATAAAAAAACACTAATATTTTTCACATGGCTTTAATATACATTGAATTTTCCAGAAATGCAAGTCTAATGTAAATCAAGGCAAGATTGTACTTTGTTTTGTTTGGAATATTATCAAGAATTGTTCAGCATTTTTGAAAACTATAACATCAATGGCCACACATGGTATTAGAATACTCCATACACACATGGTATTAGAAAGCATAACTGTAATCATTTTTATTTGTAATGTCCAATTCAAAGTGTTTCTACAAATAGGTGTGTCTGACTCTTTCATTTTGTCTTCTAGTATTGTTTACCCAAATACTTTAAATTATAAATATATTATTTCCTTCTTCGTTATGTTACAGTTACATAATTATATTGATAATTTTGAATTATGTGTATTATAGGTTATATTATCCATGAATTTTATTTTAGGACAGTAAAGGATATTATTAAAAACTATTTATTATTAAAAGAGCACATTGGGGAGATAGTGAAAAATAGAGTAAGGAACTCTAAAAACCCTCTCCTCCATAAAAGCAATGAAAATACTGGCAAAAATTGTTGACATGTACTTTTACAGAACTCTGGAAATTAACCAAAAGAGTACAGCAATCGGGGGAGCTTTTATCTTTTATTCAAGAAAAATAGTTGAAAATCAGTAAAAACAGTGAGATTTATTGGATTTTTACCTTGCTCGATTTCCAACACCTCCCTCCCCAGCTCTATAATAAACAAAAATGAACAGCCTGCAATCATGGCAAAAAAGAGCAGCCTGGCAGCCCTGGCTGCCTTGGAAGGATCAGAGCTCCTTCCAAGCCCCATCCCCAGGGAATTGTCATTATTTGACCTATCTGGTAATTCCCTGAACTAACCCACTAATAATACAGTCTGAATATGACTTGACTTAGAAATCATCCACTATGAACAGCTTTTTTCTCGATGAAAACAATTTTATATTATTTGTAGGAAAAAAATGTTAGGGGCAATTGTTTCACATCACAGCTGCCAGAGGCAGTAGATAATAGTTGGGGCAAATAACAGGCTTACTAAAAGCTTAAAAGGAAAATCTAGAAAAAGGTATGTCCATAGAGATATTTGAAAAGCACAGACATATTACTAGAATCTAGAATGCCAAGTACATGTATAAGGATGTGACATATCCAGAGCTAAGGACCTAAACTCTTACTTCTGCCTAACCTTGAGACTCTGTGCAAGAAGGAAGAAAAAGCTAAGGCAGAGTTACACACTGCCTGCTGAAGTGTTGAAGATATGACCCAAACACTCACAGAGCCCCTTGGCAAACACAAGAGGATTTGTTGGCTCCAGGAAATTAAGGAAATCTTTATCCAATCATAAGCTGAACACTAAGCTGGCCAGCAGAGACTCCAGCAGTTACCCATGATGAAGAAATCAGACATTAAAGAATTTGTTCAGAAACATCAAACGAACAGCAACTATAACAAATTCTGGAGAGGTAGGAGATTCTGATTCCAAGAGTTGCCACATTATATTATTTAAAATGTAAGTTTTCAGCAAAAATTAGTAGACATGGAAATAAATAAAAAATGACCCACACCCTGAGAAAAGCAATCAATAGAAACTGTCCCCAAGGAACCCCAGCCATTATACTTACTAGACAAAAATTTAAATCAGGTATTTCAGTTGTGTTCAGAGAACTAAAGAAAATAATATCTTAAGAACTAAAGGAAGAGAGGTGCCAAACCAAAATATACATTAACCTGGCAAACACCACTTGCTCCACCCTGGTGACTCCCTGAGACTCCCCACCTCATCCAACTCACAAACCACATGAGGCTGTGTAAGTGGCTGAGCCTTATAGGCAGCCCAGCAGGCAGTAGCAGGCCTCAGGGAACCCTGGGCTTTTTGCAGAGCTACCCCACGCCTGGTACTGGCGGCAGCCATCCTTAGTTACCAGCACAGCACCTCCACATGCCTCTTCCCCCTCTGCATTTGTGTCAACTCTTCCCCTGCCTCTCTCTTATAAGAACACTTGTGATTTGATTTAGGGTCTACCCAGATAATCCAGAGTAATCTCCCCATCTAAAGATCCTTAACTTATTACAGCTGCAAAGAACGTTTTTCTTTGTAAGGTAACATTTCCAAGTTCCAGGGTTTAGAACCTGATATATTTAGGTGGCCACTATTCAGTTTACTACAGGCTTTGATAGAGTTGAGAACCACCAATCTATAAAATCATGTCTCAGAATGAAATATAGGAATCCCATTTCCTGTAACCTTCATTTGTAGCTTGATCTCTTTCACTTGAATTGTCTATTCTAGTCACACTGAACTTTACACCATGCCTTGTCATTCCTCTATGCCTTTGTATACACTGTGCCCTCCAATGAACATACTCTCCTCTCTTTGCCACACTCTCAGTCTTTCAGGTCCTTATTAATCACCTCTCTGGGAATCCTTTCACAGTTTCTCTAAGAGGCAGTGACATCTGTATCTTCTTTACTGTCATCATACTTCTATTTTAACACATACCACATGGTATTTCATTAAGTTGTTTACCTGGCTGGTTATCCTACTAGACCTTATCTATCAAATACAGAGGCAAAATCACATTAATCCACATGTGTGTTAATACAGGGGTTGGCATAAGAAAGAACTAAAAATACATGTATTTTAAATGAATGAGTTAACAGTTGAGTATCAATGTGTCATTGTAAGTACCCAAACAATCATTACTCATCAAGAGCAGGCTTGAATTAAATTCTACTCATTCAGGACCTGTTTTTGCTCATGGAAAGGTCCTGCATTTTCTTCTTTTTTTTTTTTTTTTTCATCCCAATGGTTTTATGTGACTTGGATTTGTTCAGAAGGACATATTAATTTTTTACACATACAGATATGCAACTCAGATTCCTCAATGTGCTACTCAATGTAATTTTTTAAACATTATTTCTTGGATATTATAATTTTAAAATATTCGGTTTTTCTGTCCTTTAGCAAAACATTTTAATTTTCCTTCAGAAAACAAGACTTTAAATTTTACTAGGTGTTAAATTCCAGGGCTGCCGCCAACTCTTCCTCTTTTCCCATTATCCCATGACTGACATTAACTTGAAAGGTAAATCTTACCTTTAGGAGTGACACCAATTAGAAGAAATGCACTTCTGGTTATTCTGAGAATATTAATCAAAAAATCAATGTGACAGAAAATAAAAGTCAACATGCTTTTCATAAACCAGAAGGTAATAAATTTGTTCTAATATATTAATACTAAATAATTTATCAATTTTTAGTAAATTAACCATAATAATTATTGAGGCAGGTCTTTATAACACATATTTGGAATTTGGTCCTAGAAAGTATTAGAGTAATTGAACAGAATTCAAATAGGTATCCTAAGTGTTCACAGCCTCAGACTGTCAAAACATTAAACACTAGAATGGGGTGTTCTAATTAAATTAATCTGGAGTAAATTAAAAGTTAGGCGGAGACACTTTTTCTGATGATTCAAGATTCTGCACTGATCTAGTATCATAATCATCATGAGCAATTCTTTTGAAATTTTACTATTGGATAAAAGGTATCAGAGATATGACTGAATATAGCCATGCTATAGGAAATACTATACAGATGATGTTTTGCATCACCTTTTTATCGTTGATTTGCTTGCTTTTTAAAAGATAATGCAAAGGTGGATTCTGGGCAGATACAGCATAGAAATACTTATGTTCTATAAAAATAAAACAACTAGGATAGCAAAATCAAAGGCCCACAGAAAACATGAAAACAAAATGAGGTGACAAAGGACTTGACAAATTATCATATATGGCTGCCAACCTGGGAGAGTGTTCTACACAATCCAATTCTTAGATAGTGCAGAGATCTGTGATTCATTAGGTCTGAGTGGTGATGGATCAGTCTGGGCCACACAAATTCTCAAAATTAACCAATCTCCCTAACAAGACAGAGTCTGACACTACAAAGATAGTGCTGAAAGGAGAATCCAAACTGAACACACTGGAGCAACAGAATAGAGGAAAGAGAAGGGCCAGTTAAAAGTGAGGTAGAGAGCAGGGAGACAGATCTCAGAAAATATGAGGACATATTTTTTGACCACACCTTTTAAAAAAGGAAGCGCTAGAGTTCTGAAGCAACAAAATCAATTTTGGCTCACACCTCCATTCCCAAAGAACAGGAAAGCTCATTCACTGAAACTAAGCAGCACAGTAGGATTTCTCATAAAAGGCATTATAAGACAAAAGAGAAGAAGAATCATTTCCCTACAGATGATAAAGGCAAGCCAGAAAGATATATGATAGGAGTTCCAAAAGAGGAAAACTAGAGCAATGCAACAGAACAAATACTAAACATTGTTTTTAAAGAACTCTGATCAAAACTACACATTGAAAGAGGGCATCATGTCCCTGGAAAAATCAACTAAGAAGAGCCATTGCTAAAATATATTCTAATAAAACTATGGGACTTTAATAGTTTTAAATCTAAAAGTTTCTTTTTAAAAGTAATAAATCTTTTGAGTATCCAAGCAAAAAACCCAAGTCACTTACAAGGAAAAGAAATTCAGATTATTATCAGACTCTTTGACAGCAATATTTTATGCAGAGACAATGGAGTATCACATTTAAAACACTCAAGGAAGAAAATGTGAGCCATGGATTTTGTAAGTCTAAATGATCTTCGAATGAAATGGGCATAGACGAGCTGTTATAAATATGTAAGAACTGAGGAAACATTGTTCACCTGCACCTTTACTGAGTACTCTCTAAGAGAACAAGCTTTATACAAACAATTACTGAAGAGAGATTCTGCCAAAGTACTGGTGAGCAACCCACTGGTTAACAAAGATGCTCTTTAGAAATATTCTAGCTAATAGAGCAAATATCACATTTTTTTGAAATCTCTAATGAATAAATGGATCTTGGTGATGATCATTAATAGTTAATAACAATTTACCACCTCATAGAAGAATACAATATCACCTATGAAGTGGTCTTCTCTGCCCCTTGATGAATCTGAATATGATCAATCCTCTGTCTAACCATCAATTTACAGAACATACAAGGTTCGGATGAACATATTACATCACACCGTGGGAATGCATTCAGAAAAAATGCAGGCTATAGAAATTATATGGGATAAACAAGCCCTAGTTTCCTTCACAAAATATTACAAGAGGAAAAAAGAAAAGAAAAGAAAAGGAGAGGGCACCCATAGATGAAAGAGACATATACGAGTAAATCAATTGCTTATATTGCAATTGCGGTTATGTTTAAAGACATATTTTGATCCCCATCAAACACAAAAACATATATACACACATATGAAAATTATGTACAATGCAAATTATGTACAATATGCAAATATGTACACTGGCTAGCTATTTGATGATATTAAGCAACTATATGACTGGATGTTTGATATTTAGAAATTACTGTTAATATCTGTGAGTGTTGATAACTATTGTGGTTATGGTTTAAACAAAGCACCTTATGTTTTAAAAATACATACTGAAATATTTACAGATAAAATGACATGATGCCTTGAGTTTCCATAAAATAATTGTGGGGAGCATGAGGACTATCAATAAAACAAGGTTGACCGCCTACTGATAATTGTTGAATCTAGATTCACTATTCTGTGCTCTCCATATTTGCATACATTTGAAAATTTACATCATAAAAAGTTTAAAAATAAAAGTTCAGTGGGAAGAACCTATTTTTTCTGGCTCACGGAAATACAATAAACTTCCCAGTATAATATAGGATGAAAGTCATTTATAATGCATATACTATTCAATAATAAGATTGTGTAACTTAACTTAAAAGTAGTTTCCTATTAAATTCCTTCAAATTTACAATTTCCATACCTTTGTCATTTGGTAATCCTACCTTGTCAACATTGTTAGTATAACATAAGGAATGGTTGAAAGGCTTCACTGTGTTGTAGATAGGGCATGCAAGCGAGAATCGGGACCTTGGTTTCAATCCTGCCTCTGCTCCTAAGAATCTTTGTGACCTGGGACAAACTGTGTAATCATTTGAAGTCTTAGTTTCATCATCTATATAATGAAGAAGTTAGACTTACCTTTTCTACCATTCAAATCTCTACTATCTCTGCAGATGTTTTGTCTTTTTTGGACATTTAATTCTGCTGAAAAAGTTTGAAAGGATGTTCCTAAAAACAGGTAGGTAGGCATTTAAAATTATTTCTAAACCATTAAGTCATGGAGCAAGTGACATTCAGAATAGAAGAGTATTTTACCCAGAGAAGAAAACATTTTGAATTAGAGAAAATGGAAAACATGACTCAAGTTTAACAGGAAAGGTCTGATGATCATAAGGGATCCTGAACTTACCAAGAAGTACCAAAATGGTACTACCAGTAGCTTGGTAACACAAGGTGCACAAGTAAATGTAGCAAAGAGAAACTAGAAGGTCACTCAGGTACTTGACTTAGCATTGCCCACGTTCCATCCAGTTTATTCTTAGGTCATTTTAATGAAATGCAGTATACTTGGGGATTAGCCAAAAGATAGACATAAAAGTGTTGAAAGGGTTACAAAATAGGCAAAGCTAAGGGACTAGAATCAGTTGGCCCAGGGAAAAGAATGCTGGTGTGTAGTGGGAAACTAATAATAACCTTCAAGCAGGCAAAGAAATATTATCCAAATGAAGATAAGGAGCAGTTTTAGTCAGCTGGGTAGAGTCAGGGCTTATATTACAGGAGAAAGAATTATAGTTAGGCTAAGGAAAAGCTTGCTGGCACCTGGGAAATTGGAAATGTTCTTTCTTGGGGAATCTTTAAGCGTAGGGAAAACCACGACCTTGAGATGATTTTAGTGTAACCTTGAAGTTGTTAGGATAACTAAATGATGCATATCTAGTGATTTACGTTCAAATCTCACAGATGTGGGTAAAAATAATTGCTTTGGTATAGACTGTAGATACAAATCTGAGAGACATACATCAGGTCTCATTTCCTTCTCTGATTCTTTCAATTTCCTCCTCCCTTGAACTATCATAATTGTCAACATCAAAAAGTTCTTATTAAGTTCTAGGTGTACGTGGTATATGCCAGCCAATGGAAAGAACATAACCTCCATCCTCTCGAATGTCTAATCCCTCTCCCCATGAAAAAAATGAAACATGGAAAGGCTGGCTTATAGTTTTCATTGCTGTTTTGGTTTGGTTTGTGATTCCCTTTTCTATAGCTACACTCTCTTAAGTTCCTTTGTGGTTGAGAGGGTGAAAGAAAGAGAGATGACTGTGCTATATATGACTGGTGTGTTGGGAGAGAATTAATACTAGGGGCATGGGAATATGGAGGTAATACATAAAATAGTCATAACAGGAAAATTCAGGGAAAATAGCAGGAGTTAGCATAAATAGAGGAAGAACGGTCAAATCTAAATCCTTCAGTAGGTCTACAAATATTTATGAAGTGCTAGGAACAAAATGCAAATAAAACAGGCATAGTTCTAGCCCTCACCATGTCTACTGCTGCTCTGCTACAGCTGCTGGCCTAAAGGAAGGAATCATAATTGTTGGGGCTAAGAAGGACAGCCAGATCCCTGCTTTGAAAGTCATTCGTAAAGCACTCTAACTTCAGTATTAGTATGTACTATATAATACATGGAAATCTGTTTTTGTGGGCAAACCATGATTAACATTAGTGATGTGACTTGCAGGCTGGATTAACATACAGCATAAAAATGCTTCCATGTAAGGAGATCATTATTAGCATGAATTTTGCCTCTGCTGTCCTCTCTGCTATTTTGCTGGATTTTTTATGTTGCTTGCTTTTACTCCCATCCTCAGCAATGTATTGAGGAAAGATGAAAGAAAAGGCAACTTCATAAAGAGATGGCACACATATTACATAAAGGCAATTGTTAAATGTGTTTAAACTATACCTTCAGCACCTCAGCTAAATGTCTGGAAAGTGGCCAGAATATATCTTAAAAAGATAATCATGGTGGCCTTATGAACAGAAGAGTTATTCAATTCAATGTGAAAACTTTTCATTTCCATTTCTTTTTTTTAAATCTGTAAACATTATACAGTGAGCTTAAACTTCTCCCTTTCCACATTTTATTTCTTTAAATATTTTTATTAAAGTACACCTAACATACAATATTATATTAGTTTCAGGTGTGCACCATAGTTATTCAACATTTACATACCTGAAGAAGTGATAAGCATGATAAATCCAGCAACCATCTGACACCATACCATGTTATCATAATATTGTTGACTATATTCCCTATTCTGTATATTATGCCCCCATGACTTATTTGTTTTATATCTGAAGATTTGAACCACTTATTCCCCTTCATCTTTTCTGTGCCTTTTAATATTTTTCAATTACACTTGACATTCAATATTATTTTATATTTATTTCAGAAGTGCAGCATAGTGGTTAGACATTTATATAATTTAAGAAGTGATCCCCCTGACTAGTCTACTACTCACCTGGCACTATACATAGTTATTACCATATTTATTGATTATATTCCCTATGCTTTATTTTATATCCCCATGACTTTTTGTAACTATCAATTTGTATTCGTAAATCCCTTCACCGTTTTTACCCTGTCCCACAAGCCCTCCTCCCATCTATCACCCCAATAAATCTAGTACCCATCTGACACTATATGTAATTATTCCAATATTATTGACTATATTCCTTATGCTATACCTTACATCCCCAAGACTGCTGTGTAACAACCAACTGATACTTCTTAATCCCTTTCCCTTTTTCACACTCCCCCATCTGGCAACCATCAAAATGTTTTCTGTATCTATGAGTTTGATTTTCCTTTGTTCGTTTATTTTGTTCTTTAGATTCCACTTATAAGTGAAATCAAATCTTTCTCTGTCTGACTTACTCCACTCAGCACAATACCTTCTAGGTCAATCCGTGTTGTAGCAGATGGCAAGATTTTATTCTTTTTTAATGGCTGAGTAATATTCCATTGTATTCCACCTCTTCTTTTTCCATTCATCCATTCAGGGACACCCAGGTTGCCTTCATATTTTGGCCATTGTAAATAATACAGCAATAACTATATGGATGCACACAGCCCCTCAAAGTAGCATTTTGGGTTTCTTCCGATAAATATCCAGAAGTGGGATTACTAGGTCTTTCTTTGTCTCTTGTTATAGCCTCTGTTTCAAAGTCTATTTTGTCCAGTTTTTTTTGGTTTCCAGTTCATGAAATAACTTTTTCCATCCCTTTACTTTCAGTCTCTAAGTGTCTCTATTTGAAGTGAGTCTCTTATGGGCAGCTTATGTATGGGTCCTATTTTCTTATCTATTCAGCTACGCTATGTCTTTTGATTGGAGCATTTAACCATTTACATTTAAAGTAATTGTTGATAGATGTATGTAGTTATTGCCATTTTATTATTCATATATTTTATTTCTTTTTTTCATCTTAAAGAAATCCCTCTAACATTCCTTGTAATACTGGTTTTGTGGTGATGTGCTCCTTTAGCTTTTTCTTGTCTGAGGAGGTCTTAATCTGTTCTCAATTCTAAATGATAGATTTGCTGGGTAATCTTAGTTTTACATCCTTGCTTTTTATCATTTGATTATTTCATGCCAATCCCTTCTGGCCTGCAAAGTTTCTGTTGAGAAATCAGCTGCCAGTCTTATGGAAGCAACCTTGTAGGTAACTAACTGCTTTTCTCTTGCTGCTTTTAAGATTCTTTCTTTGTCTTTAACTTTTGGCATTTTAATTATGATGTATCCTGCTATAGGCCTCTTTGAGTTCATCTTGTTTTGGACTCGAGGCACTTTTTGGACTTGAATGTCCATTTCCTTCACCAGGTTAAGGGAGTTTTCCATTATTTCTTCATATAAGTTTTCGATTCCTTGATGTCTCTCTTCTTATTCTGGTACCCCTATGATGTGAATATTGATACCCTTGACATTTCCCTATAGACCCCTTAAACTATCCTCATTTTATTGGATTCTTTTCGCTGTACTTATTTGGGTGTTTTCTGCTACCTTACCTTGTAAATCATTGATTTAATCCTCTGCTTCATCTAATCTACTGTTAGTTCCCTCTAATGTATTGTTCATTTCTGTTATTGTATTCTTTATTTCTGACTAGTTCTTTTTTATGTTTTCTATCTCCATTTTTATGTTTCCTATTCTATGTTGAAGTTCTCACCGAGATCAATGAGCGTTTTGAATGCTGCATTTGATAGATTGCTTGTTTCTATTTTGTTTAGCTCTTTTTCTGGAGCTTTGTTCTGTTCTTTCACTTTGGACATGTTTCTTTGTCTCCCCATCTTGGCTACCTTCCTGTGTTTGTTTCTATATATTTGGTAGGGCTGCTATATCTCCCAGACTTAGTAGAATGACCTTATGTAGTTGGTGTGCTGTGGGGCCTAGTAGTGCAGTCTCCCTGGTCACCTAAGCTGGGCGCTCCAGATGTCTCCCTTGTATGAGTTGAATGTGCCCTCCTGTTGTAGTTGAGTGAGGCTTGGTTGCTGTTTGCACCTCAGCAAAAGAGATGGACCCCTTGGCTGATTGGCTGTGAGGACTGGCTGTGACTACAGTGGAAGAGCTATCGTGGAGGGGCTGACCCTATAGAGCATGATTTATTTTAGCAGGGCTGTGGTGCCTGGCCAGTCTGCCCTGTGGGTGTGTTGTCCTTGGAGGCTGCTGGGTGATGCTCTGGCTCTGTCCAAAGCTGGCCACTGGGTCTTCTAGCCCTGGGGCATCCTGGGAGGGAACCTGCTGCAGGCCAAGTTCAGCTGCACCCTGTGTCCTGCCCAGGGACACCTGGCATAAACCACAAAGTAACCTGCAGATGGCCACCACCTGTGCTGTGCTTGTTGGTGCCTCAAGAGGCCAAACCACAAGCCAAGGCTAGCTGTTGCTAGTGTGGGGCTTAGAGCTGTTCAGCCAGAGGTATGGAACATGCCAAAGCCAGATGCTGCTTGTTTGAGTTTTGTGAACCTTTGAGAGATTTTGGAAACTTCACAGCATTTGAGAGATTTTAGGAAAGTCCAAGGCAGGCTGTTTGTACAGAGGAGCCATTGGAAGCGGCTTGGGTGTGCTTGATAGTTGGGTGGGGCAGGATCTCAGGGAATCACCAGGGCAGGGCAAAGAAACATTGTTAGCCAGGTTGATGGAGACTCATTTATGGTGGCTACCTGCACGCCAGGAAGGGGAGAGCTCAACAAAAAACAATGGCTTCTGCCAGCTCCTCCATCTGGGAGAAAGCTGCTCCTCCAGCCCTGTACTGAAGCCAGACAACTCAGTTCCTTCCATATATCCCTGGGGCCTTTTGGGCTACTGCCCCAATCCTGGAGCTCAGAGTGAGTGACTCCATCAGCAAATAATTCTGTGCACAGGCTGTTTAAGAGGGGTGCCTGGGACTGTAGCTGCCCTTGTCTCACTCAGACAAAATCTCCACTCATTTTCACAACCAAAAGTTATGAGGACTTCGCTCCCCAGCAATGAAGCACTGGCTGGGGAGCGTGTTGTGGGGCTGGAATCCCTCACTCCTTTGGTGGGAATCTCTGCAGCTGAAATATCCCTCCCAATTTTTAATGGTCACATGGAGGTGTGGGACCAGCCTGCTCCACATCTCTGTCCCTCCTACCAGTGTTGAGGTGGCTTCTTTTGTATGCCCGTAATTGTATGGATTCAGTTCAGCTAGACTTCAGGCAATTCTGAACGATGGTGGTTCTGTAGTTTAGCTGTAATTTTGATGTGGTCATGAGAGGAGATAAGCACAGAGTTTACCTAATCTACCATCTTGACCCTGTCTTTATGGGTTTTTGGTACCTTTCCACATTTTAGATACTGAATAATACTGCATTTTCAATTTGGTGTTTTACATAATGTATTTTTTTTATTTGGAAATAATTTTTAGGCTTACTGTTTATTTTTATAACTCTACTTGTTCCAGAAAGAATTTAAGAATTATGTTTCTCTATGAAAAGTGTGATTTGTTTTCATTGTGGGTATGTGTTTTTTTAAATAATGTGTTGAGAAAGAAAAGCCTTACTGGAGACCCATTTCTGAAAATGCAATTTAAATAAGCAGGAAATATGATTCAATTTACAAAAATGTTACTTTATACCAAATTGTTCAACTTTGCAGGAAATTATCTGCTATGTAAAAGTTTTTTACACATTTGGTGTGGAAAAGAACAAATAAAAGCCCGTGCACAATGTCATTTAGTCATTAGTTGAATGGGCAATCAGAAGGATCAGGAATGGTTTCTCATTTTCAGGTATTGTTTGTGAACATTTTCACAGTAATGTGATTCAGAAGTTAACTTAATTAGCCATATTTTCCATTTGCAATCCAAAATCAGTAAAGAGAACATGTGCAAGAACACACATTTCAAGACATTAGAAATGCATCTCTCCACCCTGTGCCATAAGAACAAAGCTCTTGTACTAATATTAGAAGAATCACAATTCCTTTCTTACTTCTGCAAGAGCCATCACATATATGAATCATTAATTTCAGTTTCAAATGATTTAAATAGAGCCCAGAAAGATTTTATGAGTCATTAGAGTCTCTGACTTAGTGATTTTTGTATCTTATCTTCTCTACTTTCTTATAAGAAATCAGTTCTAGATTGCAGGCCATTTCTCCTAAATCTGAAAAATGAATGTCACTTATGATTTTCAAAGAATTAAATAAAGTAATAGAGCCAAATAACTCATTTGCTGCACACATAAAGTGCCCATTATATTAAACTTCTAAACATATTTGGTGGTGAGCCACGAACTGACAATTAGTTATTTGAAAAAAATTGATGGTGGAGCTGAAACTCATTTTTGATAGCTGACAGCTATTTTTGTTTTTTAAATCTTATTTTTCATTCTTTCAAGAAAAATTACTCTAAAGTCAGTCAGCTCAGTAGCTCTGGGTTCTACACTCTAAAGAGCAGTCTTTACTTATTTGTCTTATCACCAAACTTCATCATGCTAAGTGAAATAAGTCAGTCGGAGAAAGAAAAATACCATAATATGATCTCTCTTATTTGTGGAATCTAAAGAACTGAATAAATGAGCAAAGTAAACAGAAATAGTCTCAGAGATATAGAAGAAAAACTGATTGTTGCTAGAAGGGAGAGAGGTGGGGATGAGGAAGAAGGGGATAGGATTAGACAGCATAAATTGGTAACTACGATATTGCCACAGGGATATGAATGACAGTTTGGGAATAGAATCAATAATGTTGTAAAGATTTTGTAGGGTGTCAGATGGGCACATGTCTTATTAGGGAGACCACTTCAGGGATGGTGTAGATGCTTGACCACTGCACTGAAACTGAAGTTGAATAACATTGTATGTCAACTATAATTCAATATATATAGTCATGGGATATGGAGTATAGCATAGGGAATAGAGTCAATGGAATTGTAATAGATATATACGATGTCAGAGGGGCAATAAATTGGGGGTGAAGGGTTATCACTTTATGAGGGGTGAAATGTCTAACTATTGCATTGTTTTGTACACCTGAAACTAATAAAAAAAAAAGTCACCAAATTTTTTATGTAAAGGGTCAGATAGTGGTAAATATTTTAGGCATTGTGTGCCATATAGACTCTGTTGCAACTACTCAATTCTGACATTGCAGCATGAAAGTAGTCATAGAAAATACACAAATAAATGAGTGTGTCTGTGTTCCAATAAAACTTTATTTACAAAAGCAGGATTTGGTCCATGGGCTGTAGGTTGCCAACTTTTGGTCTATGTGATGGCAATATTCATAAAATAGTGGAGGATACAGGAAATGTCATATGCCAAGTTTAATAAAGGAATAAAAATCCAAAGACCTTTTTAACATTCTTTTTCAGTCTTATTAACATATAATTGGTATATAACATATAACATTGTATTAGTTGTAGGTATACAACATGATTTGATATATAATGAAATGATTACCACAATAAGTTAATATCCATCACCTTCAATATTTACAAATTTTTCTTCTTGTGATGAGAAATTTTAAGATTTACTCTCTTAGCAACTTTCAAATATACAGTACAGTATTGTTAACTATAGTCATCATGCTGAACATTACATTGTCAGAATGTATTTGTCTTATATTTGGAAGTTTGTACCTTTCGACGACCTTCACCTATTTCATTTCACCCACCACTCAATCCCACCCTGCCATTACCAATCTGCTCTGTGTATCTATGAGAGTTTTTTAGAGTCTACATGTAAGAGAGATCAAAAAGACCTTTTAAGTAATTTAAAATATTTATATTTTTATTATTTAAATGAGTTAAATTGGAGAACTTGAAGTTTTGATTATCATTTAATATCACAGTTAATGATTTCTCCCTATAATTATCCTATCTGTCCTCGTTTTATTCTTTTTACCTTGCAACTTCAAAAAATAAAACTTAGACTTGGACCATATCAGTATAAAAGCCCCAAAGAGTTAAATTTACAGAATTACCAGTTGTACTCTCTTGACATTTATTACGAAGTTCAAACAAGAAAGGTGCTCTAACAACTGAGGCTAAATCATAATTTTGGATCCAGGAAGTCACAAAATAAACTAGTCCCCACAAAAGTATTATGTGGTCTAAGAAATAAATTCAGCGGATAATGTTAAAATATAACAGTTTAAGACATTTAACAACACAAAAATTACTAGCTCTTTTTAATGCATTGAGGTGGTTCAAGGGAATCTTTAGAAAAGATTTAAAAAACATGAAAACATACATAGAGACACGATTTCAATATCATTCTTCTGTTTGAGCTGTTATGTGGCTAGGCTCAGATTGCCTCCTCAAAGTAGTCTAAATTCTCATGATTTCAAAAGACATGGCCATTTCCTGTAGTTCTTCTCATCTCAGTCAATGAGTTCCACAGGAGTTGGTCATTGGACAGTCAACTGGTCAACCCTACGGCAATCCTTAAGGTCGTATCTCACTCTGTTAGCTCCAAATAATTTATATATGAACATTTCATCATTGTTCCAAGTTCTAGAACTCATATATATTCCTATGCTTTTAAAAAAATAGAATTTATTTCCTTACTGGACCATGGGAAAAATACATGTTGTACACGTTTGTTTTTAGGCAGACTCTAATTCTGTTTCACACTGCCCTCATCACTGATTTTGCAAATCTGCCCATAATCCTGATTAGCTTTCACATTCATACTGCCTCAAACTCCTGTATTTTTCTTTCACTTCTGTCCCTGCCAAAACACTAAAACTTGTTGTGTATATAATTAGGTAAACAAACATGTATTGAACACACTAGGTTCCAGGCCCTATGAAAAGAACGGCATACAGATAGAGTTCCTCATGAAGTGCATACCTAATTAGGGAGACAGATAAACAAGACAAATGGTTAAAAAATAATGTATGTATTAGATAATATTGAAGCACTTCAAAGGGAGAGCGATCTCTGTTTGTGCTAGGAAGAATTAAAAAATTTATAATGCTGAGCTGAATTTTGAAGGACGTACAGAAGTTATCCAGGTAGAAAAAAGAGGGAAAAAGACTTCCCAAGTAGAGCAAGAGTCATGTGTAAAAGCGTGGAGGAGTGTGAGCCACATAGCACTCTGGGAACTAAAGGTAGTTTGACATGGCCAAAGTGAAGGCTATAGGAGGCTGTTGTGGTTAATTATCCTGGATACATGAGCCGGCATCACATCGTGCTTAAGAGTCTGGACATTGCTTATCCTACACGTCACTGGGTTCCACTGAGGAATTTTAATTAACGAATGTGGTTTGATCAGATTTGCATCTCAGAAAGTCCACGGGTGAGGAATAGAATGGAGCCATGAGAGACTGAAGGCAGGGGACTGGTTAGCAGGCCATTGACATAATTGAGGCAGGAGATTAGGAAGACCTGAAACAAGATAGTAGCAGTCCGGATGGAGGAAAGAGGAACCCAAAGAGAACTCTTATGTTAATCCTATTATTTTATTATACTGTGTGCCAGGCACCATGCTTTACCTTCATATCATCCTCATAGTAACAATATAAGGAGGGTGCTAAAAGAAGCTATAAGCACCTCAATTTTACAGATGAAGAAACTAACCTGGGCTAAGTAATTTGCTCAGATTCACAAGTTGACAAAAATGAGATTTGCACATATATCTTTGTAGTTCCAAGCAAAGTTTATAATTTTTTTTTAAACATACATTGATAAGAAAACAAGGGAAGCTGGGAGTTTTAACAAAGAGAGAAAGATCAATGATATCAAATGCTTCAAACAGAAGTTGAAAAAAGAAAGAACTGAATAATGTCCAAAGGACTAGATAGTCATAGGTGACCTTAGAGGAGGGTAGTTTCCTTGGAGCAAGGAGATCAGATGTAACAGGGAAGAGAAATGAATGAGGGGTGAGGGATTGTAAACCACTCCCTCAGGACATTTAGCAATAACGAAAATAAAGTGATCCTAAATATTTTGTAGCTTTCCAATTGTTCTTTGTATATGCCTACTGAACTATTTATTCAACATAAAGCAAACTTTACCCATGCTTGGAATAATATCTATCGAATAGTGGGTTTTCTCTAGTTATTGAATGAATAAATGTCATCCTTACCATTGATTCTGAGAAGAAACTATAAATATTTAAAGCCAATGTTTTGGACACAGATTAGTTGATAATGTCCAGCCCCAAAGGAGAAGTATTTATTCACTACTGTGTTTGAGGAATCTTTAATGTCCTTTTGAAAGTTAGAGAAAATGTCAGCTCCTGTTTTTAAGAGGAAAATATGAAGTCGGATTCTCTGTCTGAGATCACATAATGCATCAGAACGGAGATTGAAGACAAAGTCTCCAGGTTCCCACTGAAATGCTTCCAGATACTGTGCTCCTAAGTCCTTCTTTACTGGCAGTAAATGTCTTTTTCTTTTCTTAATAATTACTTCTGTCCCACTCCTCTTCACTAATTTAGATCTTATGCTCCAGTTCTGTTACTAGCTTTTGTTGGCTTGCAGTTTCTTCCATTCATCCCATGTGCAAACTGGAACTTCATTCCCAACATTACCTAACACTTTATTCATTCATTCATTCATTCATTCACTCATTCATTCATTCTATAAATATTAATTAAGCGTCTGTGTGCCCAAATTGCTTTGGCACTGAAAACAGCAGTAGATGGCAGTGTGTTCCCTTCCCGCATATAGATGAGTCTACTTTTAAGGATTTCTCACCTACTTGGTCTTACACTGACTTGATTTTACATCAGCTTTATCTTATACCATTCCTGCTTCATATTTATGGTCTTCCTCCAAATAGCTGACCAAATATTACTTTATTTGTAGGATGGACCACTTATGCATCGTTGAGGTGAAACGGGGTAGTGTGTAGGTCATATTTTCCTCTTAAGTTTAAGGGCCTCTTCCTTCCTCTTTCAGATATCTCCTTTCCGTGCTTCAGTGGTTTTTGATCGGCAGGTCAGACTCTTTCGCTTTGTCTCCAATTGTCATGTTCAGATATATTTCAAACAATATATCTGAGCAGATTGCATTCATTCTATTTTCTATTCCTCTTGCAGATGGTGATGGCATTTCTCCATGTCAATATCTTCTACTCATCACTTAACAGGTAAGCCACCAAGAATCCTGACCTTATTTTAATGTTCTCATTTTATATTTCATACCAAAAGAAAAGTCTCCACAGTCACATCTGTACCAGAGTTGAGATATGAAAAATACTTTCTATCTATAGAAATCAATGCAAATAATATGTCATTTTCTTGTTTTAAATATACATGCCTTCCACTTTTAAAAAATTGCAAGGAGTTCTTGTTTGTTTTGTTAGTTTGTTCTTGGCACCTGGATTCCATGAAGCAACTATTCTGAATCCATTTGTACTAATACACAGAAGGCGTATAATTTGGTCTTCTGTTAATCTAAGTATGCCTTGAACTATTGTATCACTACCACTGAAAGAGTGTAATAAAAACAAGCTTTCCAAGAGCATAAGAAAAAGAACTGTTGAAAAGTCCTAGAGCTGAACGTTAGAGATTAGGAAGTTCAAGTTGCATAATTTTAGAGATGAGGAAACTGACGGAGGGAAAGATGAAGTTATTTAAAGACTGGTTCAAGGCATAGTTTGCATTTCTTTTCTTTCCTCTAGAGTTGCTTGCATCATGGGATCTTAATGCAGTATCCATGTTTGTGTACATACCACTTATCAGATTCATGGAGATTAAGACGACTGTTTGAGACTTGATTTTAGAGGTTCAACTTTGACTATCATGTTTTCTTATGTGACATCCTAAAATATATGAGTGTATTTTGCTTACTGTATGTATGGGAAAATCACAAAAGCAGAAAGACTCTTTTAAAGTTTACAGTCAAATGCAGCCACTAGCAACCTTTCAGACCTTGTTAATTCATTTTAATGACATATAGGGCAGGCGTCAGGAGTTGTAAGTATTGAGACGACTCTTGCTCAAAAATGACCTCTCCAATCAACCTGCCTATTAGGGATTCATGTAGTTAACCAAACTTATCTTTTAAATTGATTGCAATTAGCTCACTAGATTGCTTCTGTGCCTCTCAGATCTATTGCAATGAATAAACTGAAGTTTGATCTTGGCTGGGAGGAAATCAGGCTTTCCGTGGTTAGAATTCTGGGAGAGATGGGTGGAAAGGAGACTGCAAATGTACCAAAAATCTCCTCTAGTTTTCAATGCTGCCTCCCACCAAAGTACCCAGAGGGAAAGCACACATATACTGTAAATTATGTGTAAACAATTAGGCAGACCATGCTCTGGGCACGGTAAGAAGGTGTTGGAAAGGCAACAGAGGATCAGGGTAAAAATTCATGAGCATATGGGACATGAACCTATAAGAGATGGTTTTGTGGGTTGGTAAAACATGTACTTCTCTTTGCCTGTCAACGATGTTAGCTCCCACCTCTCCCCAAATAAACAATCCATGTTGGAAACAACTAGAGCTCATTATGAAGCTTAGAAAAGGTATACGGCATTTGAAAGAACTGAAATTCAAGAGTGCATTGAGATTGTGTTTATATCCAAAAGATCGATTATTAATTTTGACTGCATTGGCTAGATTGATGATTTCATATCCCAAATCTCAACCATGATATTTATTAGACCGAGTTGATTTGTGCTTTTTTGAATAGCTTCCCTCCTCCCCATAAATAAGGTGAATATAGTGACTCTGGTTTTTGTGCCTATAGAAACACTCAAACACTAAAAGTTGATTTCATACAGATGTATTAGTTACATGATAGAACAAGTTACTTGATCTTTCTATGCCTCAGTTTTGCTGTCTGTAAAATGGGGATAATAGTAGCCCTGTCTCATTGGGTTGCTGTAATGGTATTAGGATAAAATGAGATGTGCACATACGCACTCCTCAGAATAGAATCTGGCACATAGTAGGTGTTAGCCATTACACTCTGTAAGGGTCATCTGTTCTTGCTCCCAGACTAGAGTGCACATGCATTGATTAACCTGAAAGTCAAGAACAAGTGGAAAAGGAGGACAAATTATTAAGGTTTCATTGGCAGCAGTTCGGGTCCTCCAGGTTTTCTCCTCTAAGACTCTGACCTGAGGGGATGCTCTTGCCTTGTTCTCCTTAGACCTTCAGTGTTCTGACTAGGTTAGCATGGCAAAGTCTGTTCCTGCTCTTCCACAATCCTGAATTGATTCCTGTTACTGTATTTGCATCACAGTTACTCTACCTTATGAGTTGAATCACATTAAAAACTTTCACTCTATTTTTCCATAGAAAAAATGCTACCATGAATTTTAAGTAGGTGAAGGTTTCAAAATTATTCGATTGCCACCTGGTAACTTGACCTCATTTTTCCTCTTTACTCTGAGAAATATGTGAATTATATTAATTGGCAAGGTCTATTAAATTTTTTGAGGACTTTTTTTTGTTTACTTTATATGCCTCTCTAGATTTTTCAAATGTGTTACAAGCCCATGCCATTTTTGCAATTTAAAAAACCACACATGTGCAAGTATAGTCATGTTACTCTTCTGCATAAAATTTGATTTGTCCTATTTGATCTAGCTCCCTCTTTATTGACAACTGATTAGAAAATGAATGGGGCAATTTTACAAACATCCTTATGTCCCTTTATGGCCATAGAGTTGCTAAACGTCTGACTGAATTCTTGGGAACCCAGGAAACAGTGTATTGGAGCCCCAAGATTATCTTATCCCAGTTAACATCTGGGGCTTAATTGAGGGCAAAGACCACATCTTAAAGAATTTTATGTTTATTGTTTATAAAACAGATTCTCATCCTATATAAATCTATGAGAATTTCCGCAGGGGAGGTTTCTGAATTCTTTCACAAATTGCCCTATGGGAATTCTCACAGAATTATATAGGATGAGAATCTGGCCTTCCTAGAGTTTATAATATGTCTGAAGAGGGTAGTGGGAGTTCAGCTAGGTTATTTTTGTTTTCTGCCGAATTCTTTTGGGGGAAGTTGTACTCTTGAATCAAGATTTTATATGTTTTAAAATTTCTGAAGGCTTTTGAACAACACGGTCTAAAGAATGTAATATTATTTAGTAGTCTAAAACTTAGATTTGCACATATAGTTGGAGAAGATATTTCCCAAACCTTTGAAACTGGTGTTTCTTCTTATATGCTTCCAATAAGTATAGAAAATCTTGGTACAAAATACCATATTTAAGTTGGAATTCGAATTCGAAATCCTTTGATTAATGAAGTGGTTCTTTTGTCAATGACAAGAGTCCACCTTTATGGGGAATTAGTGTCAGTGAATGTTACATAGAACAGCTGTAAATAGTCTAGCATGTTAATTTGACAAGCAAATTAACAAATAGTATGACAGTGTGAAAGATAATACAGGATGTTTCCCTAAAAGGTCAAAGTGCCAACAGTGCTGAATAAAATGGCACTCTTGTTTCTTCAGAGGACTTGAAGGTCAACTCCGGAAATATGAGTGCAGCCCTTTACATGTCTAAGTTCTTATGACACTGCTGAGGACTTCAGCCATAACTTCAATATCTACCTTGGAGAAATGGAACAAAGAAAGGACATTAAAAACGTTTTTTTATTTTCACTTCCTAAAGTTTCAAATTTAGGACTTCCGCAGTTTATGTTTTCTAGAATCTTCATGATTTTGGTTTTTCTTGTTGCTCACATAATTTTATATACTGTAGATGCCTTTTTAGGATGTAGATACGAACCCAGTTTTATGTGACGGTGTTGACGTCCCTGACTCACTTTATACTCCTGTGTTGCATAATCCTGCATTTTCCCTTTTGGAGTTAGTGATCTGAAATGGATACCCATGAACTTTTAAAACGCACAAAAATATCCACATAAAATGGAGCTAAGGTTTGGTAATCATCCAGTAAATTCAAAACGGAAACAATGAGCTTATTTATTTATTTATTTTTTAATTACTTTCTGGAGAGGTGGAAATAGGCAGCCATGTTTTTGCCTTGATGAAGCTAATGATTCAACAGAATTTTTTTTATTGCACACTTATGCCTATACGTGCTGGATGCTTTCACATTATACCATTTGCTTCTTGCAACAACCCTGATTAGGGATATTTAATGCTGTTTTACAGTTGAGGAAATCAAGTTTCAGAGGTAAAATGACTTCGCGGGTCATTCAGCTTGGGTATGAAACTGGGAACTGAATCCAATTTTGACTCTAACATGGGGCCCTGATCACGATAATACAACATAAAACTTAAATCAGAGTAAACTTAAACAGTAAATTAGATAGTTATTTTGTGGGGATTTAGAAAGCGTGCATTGTTAGTCCACCATATCGTGCCAAACTTGTGTGTGCACACTTATTTTATTATGCCATCATTGAAAATAGTAGTGTGTCCTTCACTTTGGCCATTGAAAATGGTGGTGTTTGTTTCATCAAAGGCTTACTAAATCTAACTTAAGGAATCTCCTGAATGAATGGCTACAATGGCTCTCATTCGAGATAACGATCAAACATACACTCTCCCTCTTCTGTCTCCATTAGCAGAATTCTCACGGAATAGCACAGCGGTTCAAGCAGCCAGGATGTGGAATTAGTTAAACATCTCCATCTACTAGCTCTTATTGAGCACTCTTGGGGTCTATGTGTATACACTGAAGCATAAACTACACATTTTGTTTATGTTCCTCGGCTAAGGAGTCTTTACAAATGTTATGGAGAACTTTAGGAGTGACAGATTGATGCAGATAATCCGTGAGACCCCAGGGAAGGAGGCTTTATGAAAAGGACTGTGTTCTTAAGCATACTATGGACATCCCCTTAAAAGCAATTTTCTAAGTAACTTTACTTTGAAACACTGGCCTACTCTCTCCTACTCTCTTGCTGAACTCTGATGGCTGAGCCCCAACTGACACAGAGTTGTTCAAATACTCCACTAGGTGACCTCAAGGAACAACATCAGGGTTACAGAGGCTCAGATTCCTTAGGACTCCCTGCAAGTTGGACAGTTCATTAGATTGTTTGCTCAAGTCTATTTATTGCAGGGTGAATGTGGCTCAAAATAGGGCTACGTGGGCTCTCGGGAAGAAGCCATTCCATGCCTCTTCTGGTTTGTGGTAATTGCTGGCTTTCTTGGCTTGTGGCTACATCACTCAAATCTCTGCCTCTGTCATCACATTGCCTTTTCCTCTGTTTCTCTTGTAAGGACACTTATCATTAAATTTAGGACCCACCTGTATAATCTTCTCAGGATCCTTAATTTACACCTGTAAACACTCTTTTTTTCCAAATGAGGTAACATTTACAGGTTCCAGGGATTAGGACTCGAGCATAATTGGGGCAGGAGGGAGGAGTGGGGGAGAGGTACCAGGCACCATTCAACCCACTACAACAGCAATTTGAGTTTAGGCACTAATGCTGTGTTGGAAATGTCAGGGTGTGATTGGGTTTGGCTATGCTTTATTAAGGATCGGGGAGTTACTTGTGCCTGAGCAGAATGTCCCCTGAAAGTCTGGCTACTCTTAGACTGGATCTTGCTATACCAGCAACTCCAAAATAGGGAGGTCCCAAAAGTCCCCTGCTGGGGAGTCTGAGGTGAGGCCCTGTGTGCCGTCCAAGCTGAGCTGTGGCTGTGGCACCTGATAAGACCACTGAGGAACAGGCCTCTCCTCTCTGGATGAGGAAGGTGCCAGTTTCCTCCGGTGTTGCAGGCTCTAGGAACAAGCCCACCATCCTCTGCCAGCACAGTAAATGCCCAGAGAGGTAAAGGAACTTAACTTTTTCTCTAAGGATCCTCTCTTTTCTTCCTTACTGGATTTCTAGCAACAGGAAATGTTATTTATATTGCTGATGACATTTTACCCTTATCTCATGATTCTGTGTGCTCTAGCCTTTCTGTGCAAAGGCCTACTCAAAGGAAAAGGAAGCAACTCTTCATTTACCTCTGGAAGGAAAAAAAAAGCCCTTAACTAGCAAACATTAACAGTTAAAAATCCAACATATTTCTGGTTACCCAAGCTTTAACAATAAGTTATTTGTAACATGGTCTTGTCTCTCATGCAGTCACTCTCCAAACAGTCCCACATCTTCAAAAAGTTTCTCACATGTGTCTATTTTCACTGCCATCTCTACATCCTGTCCACTCACATCTGGAGTTGTGGTTTCCTAATTAGATCATCTGCCTGACTCACTCTCTTTGCTAATCCATATGGTATATGACACAATATGTAGACTTCTTTTGACCCCATCACACACGTGATCAATCCAGATCCTCTGATGGCTGTCTTACTGCCTCCAGAAGGAAATTCCAATTTCCTAGCCTGGCATTAAAGGCTCCATACAACCTATTGTGTCAACCTTTTCCCTGCTCCGACCAGTCTGATCCACTTGTATGTCTCAACCATGTTTTTTCTGACCTTTGCTGATGGCCATTCTTCTGCCTAGAATGTTCTTTATCTTCCATTTCTCCTCCTGTAAGAAGACCTCACAAAAGGCCACACATCACTGTTCTCCTTATTCTTCATTACACAAGGTCACACTGTATTGCAATTCATCTTTTACGTACATGTCTTGTCACCTCATCTTGACTTAGTTCCTCAAGGGTAGAATTTTTTTCTTTTTTATCTCTTTCTAGGACCAACATTTCTTCTGTCCTTTTTCATAAGTACTCTTGATAAAGATAAGCTTCTGGAGGGAAAAACTCTGTCTTTATTTCATTAACTTGTGCTCTATTTGAAACAGCCACTTAAACATTAAAGGACAGCCCCAAATATTAAAGGTGGCCTTCCTCTAGGAAGAATAAGAATGCACGCTTCCCTGATACCTCATCTTGTTTCCTGCTAACATGGCTTTATTCAACACATTTGTGATTTTAAAACTACCTTACACTGAAAAATGAGGGCTATAAATTAGAAGCCTAGAAGAAAAAAGTAGTTTCTAGGAGTTATATAATTTTACCTCAGATGGTTACTGTTTCAAAACCAATCTATGGCAGATAGCAGATCACTGAAAATATATGTGGCCTTTTCAGTATTTCTTTCAAGGAATTGGAAATGGAAGTTTTTGATGGCCCAGATTGCCTTTAATGGAACATCTGCTGTTGTAGTGTGCTGCGTCCTTCTACTTTCTTCCACATTCCTGGAAATTCTGAAGATTAACCAATTTATGCTTCGTCTGGGTGTTCTGTTTACTAATTGTGACTAAACCTCAGAACATATAGCTGATCTTTGCTTTGAAAGTGTTCTTATTTCATGATTTAGCTTTCCATAACAGAGAGCTTGGGATAGAATTCCCATAAGAGATAAGAGGTTTTTAAAAAGATAATGGGCAAAATCACTCCCTTTCTCTTTTGTTGCTGTCGGATAGTTATAGCCATTTTTCCAATGACGTGAATTTTATTAAGGGAACACTTTTCAAAATGCAAGGAACCTTGGGGATGAGTACAAAAATCACTGACTACTGTTTAGTTGGTGCAAAAGTAATTGCGGTTTAAAAGGTTAAAAACAATTGCAAAAACCGCAATTACTTTTGCACCCACCTAATAGTTCTGTTTGAAGGTACGGCACTCTATTCTCTTCATGCTTCCAGGCTGTCTTAAACGGCTCTAATTTCTATTTCCCCTAATAGCATTGTTAATGACCCTGAGTTGTAAAAAGACAGCATGATTAGGCTTGCCTTGCGTTTGCCTTTATGCTACACATACGCTGACACTCAAGTTGTCAGCATTTTCCATATCTCTTATACCATAACGACATGCTCTATGGATTTGGACTCAGGAGCATTATGAATAGGCACTGTGTTGCAACCAGTGCTCTTAACACTTCTTTAGAAGCTAACTTTGCGCAAATGGACGAAGACTGACTTGGTTAAGGTTAATTATTTAGTATTTGCCACATCTGGAAGAATGTTGACTAAGAAAGTTGCTTTATTGACCAAGAAAGTTGCTTTATTGTGAGGCTGAGTTTATGGGTTTAAGAGTCTCCTGAAATTAGCCCTGCTTATAACTGTAATAGATTTAAGTCAGATACAGAAATTTCAAATTGAGACTTTTATGTGAATACATACAGAGCCTACTGCTTAGCTTGAAAACAACAACATGAGCTGACTGTACTGGCAATCTTGGTAGCTATGTGTTAAATTTGTTGGTTGGTCTGTTTTTAGTCAATAGGACTGTGCATTGGTATTGCACATTCTCCTCAGTTCCTTGGGTTCTTGTACTGTGTGACTTCCTGCTGGAATTACAGTGCTGTCTACAGCAGGTGCGCACCCTTCCTCTGGAAATACTCTCAGCTATCGATTATAGGATGGCATACGCTCAAGAGCACAGCTTGGCATCGTGGTAAAGACAATGGTCTCTCAAGCCAGGCGGCCTGCTTTTGAATCTGGCTTAGCCACTCACTAGGTGTGTGACCTCGGGCCAAGTCCTTGTCCCCGTGTTGTCTCAGTTTTCTCATCTGTCATGCAAGGCTTTGCTTCTGTACCCCATATCTTGCCCCACCATCCATCAATCTCCTTTACCCGGTGCTATTTTCCTTCACAGCTCTTAGACACCTGGCACATATGTGTCTATTTGTTTATTCTCTGACTCCCTCCACTTGAATGCAAAGTCCCAGAGTGCTGAAACTATGTCTTGTTCAATACCTACAATAGTGTCTGGCACATAAGAAGTCAATCTACAAGTTGATAGAGAGATGAATAAAAGAATGAATGAATGCAAAATGGAGATAGATGCTGGATGCACAAAATTTCAATTCTTTGTGATGCTCCTGGAAGACTGACCAGATTAAGCAGAGAAAAACTAGAAGTTCATCACTGGAATGAAGGAAATAATATTCCAGGAATGGGAAGAAAAGGAGCCTGATAACTAACGGACAGGAGAAAGTGATAGGCATTAACGTGGTCTCATGGAAGTGCATGGATGATGAGTCTCTCAGACGCATGCCGTAAGAAAAGCAGTGTGCCAAACTGAACTGAAGTACAGGGTAGTTGGAGGAGATGGCTGTATGCCTCGCTGATGCCTTGAGGCAGTCCACACCAATCTGAAAGTGTTCTGTCAGATGCCAAAACAAATAGAACATTATTCTATCCTTTGTGGATATGCAATCGAAGGCAAACATTAATAGAGTGGTGAGTGAAGGAAGCTGCTGATCTAGCACCATGCAATGCTGACACATTACCCAGGTGCTAAGATTCAGACATGAATAGATGTGGAAAAACAATTTTAATGCATGAATGCAGAGTAAGGAAAAGGCATGGGACCAGATGCTCTTGGCAACTGGGGCTAAGGAAGTGTACAATGTCAAAGACAACCTCGGTCCTTGGCACAGGATCTGCTGTCATCATGGCTTCTCTGAGATTTGGAGCGATGGTTGGTAATGCTTTTCCCTTCATCTGTATTTTAAAAAGACTCATTCAGGATTGAAACTATGTAACAAGAATTTACATGACTTTCCAGCTTCCTGCTCGTTTACAGTTCTTTACACTGCTTTGTATTTGGTAGCTCCGTATATTGTGATAATCAGGATGTTCAAATATATTGCCACACACTGTAAATTTGGGTGATATCCACACCACATCATTAGCACTATGTTCCTGAAGGGTTTGAAGAGGAGGAGGGAACTGTGCATGTAACACCTCACCCCCGTCTACGCCTTCCCCACACTTCTTCAGAACAGATGGCAGAAAGGCATTAGTTGTCTCATGTTTTGTTTTGAAATGTTTCATCGTAAAATAAACAATCCTGCGGTAGAGTTTGCATTTGTTAGAGCACGCAACTAGACTTAAAGTTAAATGCCCTTACCTTACTGCCCCTGCCCCAAAGCACAAAGCAAATAAAACTAAGAATGTGCATCAAACCAAATAAAAATTAAGCACGGAGTCAAAAGGAACGAATAAAGGTGAAACTCCACCTGCACTGAACGTCTTTGTCCTGATGTGTTTTGGCACATCGAATCTTCCTATTTACCCACAAAGTAATGTTTTCCTTGTGCTGCATTTAGTTTTACTTTGCACAGCAGTCTGTTTAAGGCGGTTAGACCAAGTCACTCTGGTAACAATTATTTATTTATCTTTGCACCAAGGGTGAGGTACAGTGCTAGGTATAGACGTGTAAGACATGATCATGCTCTCAAGGGATTTAAAATATGGTTAAGTATTTTCCTTGTAAAATGATAACTAAAAATACACAACAGTATGTGCTAAGCAACAGCTAATTGGTTTAGACAACAGCTGCTATAGGAGGTCAGGAAAAGGTGAAATGATTTTCACTTAGAGTCGAAAAGGAAATGTTCTTGTGAGGTGTGAGTTGAAATTCAGATAAGAAGAGGAGGGAAAGTCACTTCAAACAAGAAAGGCTAATGAGAGTAAAGGCACAGAGACAGGAAAATACAAAGTGTGTTTGGGGGAGACAGTGAACTAGGGAAGGAATGATGGGTGGCGGGAGGTAGAATCACCCAAATTAGGATGCATGAAAGTATCCCTAAAAATGTAGAAGTTTCAGGATTATCCCCAAACTACCCTGGAAGTTCACTCTGTTGCTGAACAGAGGGCTAGTAGCTCATACTCTGAAAGTGACTCCATTCATTTATTCATTCGTTCAGTCGGTCATGTGGCAGTTTAGGTGCTGCAGATATAATGAAGTTAGGACATGGTCCTTTGCCCTCAAGAAGACGACAGTCTAATGTGGAACCCAGAGAAGCACACATGAATTACAACCCAGGTTGAGAGTCATAGCCATGTCAAAATTGGGCCACCTTTGGCAGTTCACTAAAACCCTGTTTTATGAAGTGGGCTCGTGTGAATAATGAAGACGCCCAGAATGCAAGTCAGGGAGGGACTCCTCGTCACTCATATCTTCAACACTGCAACACAGGACAATTTTATCGACCACTTATGGAGGCCGTATGTTGTATATCAGTAGAGCTTTGTCCTCTTTCTTTTCCTATTGGACAAAAAAGAAAAAGAGGAGAACAAGGGAAAAAATCGGCATAACTTAGGCCCTCCTAATAAACAGGTGCTTTCAGAAGAGATAAAGATGTATTCATGAATTTTGCTACTCCTAATTTCTAGCATTTAATCATAGCTAGTACTATTTATAGATCACATACCACTCGGCATTATTCTAGGTGCTGTACATGTATTAACTCAATTATCACAATGACTCAGGAGTCAGGTAGTATTATTATTCCCTTTTTATAGGTATCTAGTGGTTAGATAAAGTTGTCCAAAGCACCAAAGTCAGTAAGAGGAGGACCTTAGATATAAGGGCAGCCATGTTCTTAGTTAGTATGCCACACAGCTGTGTCACATGTGGGAAGGTCCCACGGGGTAATAGCGATGCAGGGAAAAGTGGCCCTTTAGAAAGAGATCAAATAAAGATCAGTTAAATCCAGGAAAAGGTAGCATGGGTGGAGCAAGTTTATGGGAAGAGACCACATTTTTTCATTTTATAACTCGGTGATTAGAATGAAATGCAAACAGGGAATGGTTTCTTTTAGATAACTAATAAAAATAATTAATATTGATTGAGCATCTATATGTGATTGGTACTTCACACGAGTACCATTATTATTCCCATTTTATAAAAAGAAAAATTGAAGAGACTTGTAGTTAAATAAAGAGAGGTTCAATCTTCATCACAATTCACACAGTTAGCAAGGACTGGAATACAGGTGTATCTGCCTAACCTTAGTGCCATACTGGATGTTAACTATACCTCCAGGGGATCAGCTCTGTGGGTTCTCTGGGTTTTTCTTCTTCTGTTAGGATGTCCAAATCCCTGCTGTGCTAGAGTGTAGTCAGGTTATGGCATTGAGAGGATAAGGCTGTACATATTTCTTTGACAGGGTGGCTGGCTCTATGGCATTTCAGAACCAGAAGTGCTATTTGGGAACTATTTGGGATACTGCATGCCTCTGCCTCCACCATACTTGTGGATCTATTTCCAATACCTAATATTTAACATTTCTCTACTGACTATTCCTTTTTTAAAGTAAGATATGTTACCTGCCTGACACCTGTTATGACCTCCAGAAGCAGAACTGAAAATCGCATCTTTTTTCAAGTTCCAAGAACAGAAAAGCATAATGAACAGGCGTACAAAAGCTGGAGATGGCATAATTTCTACTAAATTTCTGATTACCAAATAAGAACTTACTTAGTGTTTTATCCAAATAATGGAACATGCATCAAAAAGGGTTCAGAACAGAGAGAAATTAGTCATATTCCTTAACTCATTCAGGGGAAAGATAAAAATGATGCTGATGGGACATCAACGTGCCTGCCATTTAACATATTTTACAGTAACTCGTTTGGTGCGCACAGGAAGCCCTGGATTATGACCTCACTCATATATGAAACAACTGAACTTCAGCACCAGTGAGTAGTTCTTCCCAGGGCAAACAATTAACAAGTGGCAGGCCAACTTCCGCACACCTATGCTCTTTTTCACTCTGTTGCCTTTACTAGGAGAAAGTAGAGAAACGAACTCTGTGCTCCTACCAGAACTGTTTTACATGCTGAACATACCCTGAACAATAGGAAAAGAGCAGAGATTTACACAATGCAAATTGAAAAGGGCAAAAATTATTGTTAGAGTTAGACAAAATATCCATATGGGATACGTGAAGTGAAGTATTTTACTTCCAGCCTTAGTTTCCCAAACCTCTTTCTCCATTTCTATTTCTCGAGATGGCATGCAAATATGCTACTGAATTTATTTTCTAAGAGAAAGGACTAGGACTATTACTAATAAGAAAATACAGTTTTGTATTTCTCTGGACAACTTTATAAAATACCCTCTCCCCCACCCAAATGTTAAATGCTTGGCTATAATGTAAAAGGTTCACTTTTATTCATTTACCTTTCTCAAATATGGTTTTTTGTAACGATTGTACTGGTCTAAATTTGATTCTGCTAACGACACTCTACTTCGGCTTTCAAATGGCTTAACTGTGTATAGAAGCACAATTGAAGGATAATCTGACTGAGACTGATAAGACTGTTCAAGTGGTTTTGACCCTTAGAGAGGATAGTGGGAGGATATTATCCTTTCTACTTTGCGCCATTCTCAGAGGACAGTCGCAAACATGTAAACAAATGTGAAAGAGAAATAAAGGGGACAGCGATTGCCAGAGATCCATTACGTGATCCCTGAGGTATGTGGCTATTACAGAACTGGGGCAAATGCCAAGAGCACTGAATTCAAAGGGAGGCTCCCTGAATCAAGTCATCTATTTAGACAATATCAGGGGAACATCGGGTCAGATCCCACTGGGTAAAGAGGTTACACCATAGGCATCTGGTAGTCACTTTGGGAATTACATTAACTTATGGCAATCTGAATACAGAATGGCAAAATGGTATTGCAGGCTAAGGCAAATTTGTTTCTACTCATGATGGAAAGGGTGGTTGGTAATCTTTTCCCTTGAGCCACACTTGCAAACATGGATAACAGCCATGATCAGTTTGAAAGTTAAAGGATAAATATCTAGCTTACTAAGTGATATCCTGGTGTCTTGAGAGAGTTAATGCTGACCAACTGACCATTTTGTATAGAGAAGCAAGGTGAGACAGTAGAAAATAGCCAACACTAAGGTCAGGGAAACTGCATTAGAGCGTGGCCCTGCCACTTTCTAGCAGTGTAACCTTGATCAAGTAACTGAATCTCTCAGTTTAGTCATGTGTAAAATGGGCATAATAATAGCATCCTCTTTACAAAGTTGCTGTTATAATTAAAATGATATACAGAAACTCCATCTGTAACTTGAATAATGCTATACAAATGTTAGTCATTTCTGTTATATTTAAAAGTTAAAAAAAAAAAAAGGGTGCCTAGGCTGTATAATCAAATTTCAATTTCCTGAACCGAAATGTTGAATGACCCTGGAGTTCAAGTTTATCTGTCTTCCAGGGCTGGGAAGGACAAGAGTGGCTAGAGTGCTGAGCTCAAGGCCCAGTCATCAATTTGTTCTTTTATGGATCATGCTTTTGGTGTTTTATCTAAGAAATCTTTGCCTAATCCCAAGCCACAAAGATTTTTTTCTATATTTTATTTTAGAAATTTTATAATTTTAGAATTTATAGGTAGGTGTGTGATCCACTTGGAGTTAATTTTTATATGTCAGGAGATAAGAGATTGGAATTCTTTTTCTTTTCTTTTAAGTATATAGTTATCCAATTGATCCAGCACAGCTGAAGAAAAGATGATCTTTTCTCCCCTGAATTACTTTTGCATCTTTGTAAAAAATCAGTTGTCTATATATGTGTGGAACTATTTGTATTCAGTTCCATTGGCCCCCTTGTTGGTCGTCATGCCAGTGCCACACTGTTTTGATTACTGAAGCTTTATGATATTCTTGAAATCAGGTAATGTTAGCTCTCCAACTTTGTTCTTTTTCCAAGTTCTACTTGCTATTCTAGGTCCTTTGTATTTACACATAAATCTTAGAATCAGTTTGTCAATTTCCACAAAAAAATCTGCAAGGAATTTGATTGGGGCTGCACTGAATCTATAAATCAATGTGGGGAAAATACTGAGTCTTCCAACCCATGAAAAAGGTACCACTTTCTATTTATTTGGGTCTTCTTTATGTTTGTCAGCAATGCTTTATAGTTATCAGTGTGTGGGTCTTGCATATCTTTTCTCAGATATATCCCTAAGTGTTCTTTTTTTGTACATATATTATTTATTTTTTTATTTCTGATTTTTCATTGCATATTGATCTTGTAGTCTGCAAGCTTGCTAAACTCATTAGTCCTGTCTTTTTAGATTTCATTGGATTTTCTATATAGACACATGGCATCTGTTAATAAAGACAGCTTTACACCTGCCTTTCTAACATAAATACTTCATATTTCATTTTCTTGCCTGATAGCACTAAATCCTTCGGTATAATGTTGAATGCAAATGGTGACAGCAATCATTCTTTCTTGTCTCGTTCCTGATACTAGTGGAAAAACATTAGGTCTTGTATTATGAAGTATGGTATTGGCTATAGGTTTTTCATAGATGCCAGTATCAGGCTTGAGAAAGTTCTCTTTATTCCTGGTTAGCTTAGAGGTTTTATTAAAAATTGATTTTGTTAAATGCTTTTCCTGAATCCATTGAGATGATCAAAGATAATTTAAAAGTTTCTTAATATGGTGAATTACACTGATTTTTGAAAGTTAGATCAACCCTGAATTCATGAGATAATTCCTATTTGGTTATGATCCTTTCTGTACAGGGTTAGATTCCAATGGAAAATTATTGTGGATTTGTCCATTTCTCCAAGTGGCTCTATCAGGTTTCTTTGTTTGTTGTTTCTTGTATTTTGAAACTCATTAGGTATATATGCATTTAGTACTCTAGTGCTGTTGATTTGGCCCCTTTGTCATTATGAGATAACCTTCTTTTCATTGTTAATAACTTTTTGCTCTCAAATCTACTTTGTTTAATGGTAATATAGCCATTCAGCTTTCACTGATTAGTGTTAGCATGGTATATATTTGTCATCCTTTTTCCTTTTAATATATTTATGTCTTCATATTTAAAGTGTGTTTACTTTTGGAAGCATATAGTTGCATCTTGATTTTTAAATTCAATTTAACAATCTCTGCTTTTTAACTAGGTCATTTAGACCATTTACATTTAATGTCATTATTGATATAGTTGGGTTTAGGTCTTTCACTTGCTATTTTTCCCATCTGTTCTTTGTTCCATTTTCCATCTTTTTCCTGTCTTCTTTTGGGATGAATGAATATTTTTTTAAAGATTCTTATTTTATATCCTTTGTTGGCTAATGAACTATAATTCTTGGTTTTGTTATTTTAATGGTTGTAAAGCACTTTTTAAAGCCAACGTTTTCAAATAAAATACAAGGATATAAATATGACCCCTGTGTCTTCAATTTTTGGAGAGACCCTAAAATAAATAAGCTAAAAAGATCAAGCTGAAATAAATGTTTAAAATTCATAATCTTTTAAATGGAGCCAAAATGCTAGAATACATTTTACTGCTTTTAACCCAAATTCAATCATAGCTGAAGTAAGATTTTGGAACAAGCTGAAAAATTCTTGTTTTTAAATGATGTATAGCTCTTAATGGTGCCATGTTGAAATTCTTAAGAAGTTTTGAATGCCAGAAATTGTGTTTACCCAGGCAAAACATTAATAACTAGCACTCAAAATAAATGACTAAAAAGTCATGTTAATCTAGCGGTCACAGGAAAGAAATTATTTCAGTAAAATAACGAGAAACACTAGATTCAAGTTTACATATCTCTGTGATTTTTCTTCTGAACACATAGATAAGTGTGATGAGTTGAGTTTAGGGCAGAGCAGGGAAATTTCAAGAATCTTGTAGTGTTAGTGAATCCTAAGACCCCTATATCTACAAAATGAATGTCTCGGTCTGAGGGATGGAAACGAGCACAGAAAAGCCCAATTGTTCAGACTTGTTCTCCTGAGTATTTCTGGTGAAGCAAGTCAGCAGGGCATAAGCATGGGGATTCAGAGACTGATGACTGGGATCTAAGTATTCATTTCAACACTTGATCTGTGCTTGTATAACTGTGCTACCCACGTAACCTCAGAATATGTTTCCTTATCTCAATATCATAATTTAGCTATTATCTAAATATCATAATATTTATTTTACAATATTTTGGTAAGGAGTAAAAACAGCAATTTTATAGACAATTATTTATGATGAAATAAACACTATCAAATGTAAATTATTGTTCCTAGTATTTACTTCCTTCGCTTTGCATTAGTGCAACAATAGAAGTTAGGTAGTAGGGATGCAATGATTAAAATTCCCTTCTTTGGAACCCAATAGCTCTGTGAACATATGGTAAGTATTATTATTGTTAGTATTATTAACAACAATAACTAATAAAAGGGGTAGGTTAAACCTCTTTATTCAGCAAAGCAATGGTGTTTCACTTCAGCCATTCTACTCGGTGTTGATATCTAATGCTTCCTGCTTTCATACTCTCTTACCCAGAGTACAATGACCTAGGTAGCAGTACCCAAATGAAAATAATGTAATGTAATGTAATTGTTTCATTACGGATTTGCCATTTTTTTCTCCGGTTGACAATGACAGTCTTTTGGAAATCTTCAGTGTGATGTGGTTGCTTAAGAGAGCTGGGTGTTACTTGAGGTGTCTATTGGCACTATTAAAATCAGCCTGGTCTCCTAGACCTGCCAATTGATTACATTCTTCAGTAAGCTTCAGATTTGTCAATGATTTCTCTTTGATACAGCTCGTTTTCTCTCTTTTATTTCCAAGCACATTGCATAACGACCTTAAAACAGAGATGCATAACTTTTGGAGCATTAAAGCCATATTGGAAATCTTTTGCAAACCTAAGGGCTAATTCTTTGATGTGTATTTGCATGAAACATCAATGCATTATTGGATATAGTCCTATCAAAAACAAGCCAAGTCTTGCCATTTGCAATCTCTTAATAAGGGAGTAAGGGTGTGTGTGTGTGTGTGTGTGTGTGTGTGTGTGTGTGTTAACAAGAAAATTTTGAAAAAAGGATACAACAGGACCAAGAAAATTGAGGTGCTGAGGCTTGATAATATAAAGGTGCTTAGACGAGCCGAGAATGAGAAAACTTGGGCTCTACCGCATGTTCTGTTCTGTGAGGTCTTGGAGAGCAGGGTCATAAAGTTTTCTTTGTATCCAGAGGCCTTATTATGTGCCAAGCATTCTTTGCTGTCCATGTAGAAATATTTGTTACATGCCACTCTTAGCTGTGAGTCCATGGGCTAGGCACTTAACATTTCTGAGTCTGTTTCCTCATCAGTGAACTAGAAACAATAGTCGTAATACCTTACAGGCTATATTGTGTAGAAAAAAATGAGTCATGGTATGTGATTATATATAAACAGGAAAGCCTAGAATGAAAATCAGAATACCTATTGGTTGGGAATACAAGCTCTGACATCGGAGGGCTTGGTTAGAATAGGCAGAATCTCAGATTCTTAGGCACATTCTTTAGCTAATTGTAGTTATTTCATATGTAAAACAGGAATAGGATTGGATCAAAACAGTAGATTGAATCCAGGAATCCCTATTTCCTCCCATATAAAATCCCATGAAATAACAGAATAGGTATTTTTTTAAATAACTATAAAACGACAAAGTGCTGGAAATTAAGGATTTGTGCCATAAAGGACTAGAGATTGCAGCATTCCAGAAAGTTACAAATCAGCTAGAGATTCAGAGTGGAGGAAGCTATGCCCCCAAATACAAGCAAAAGAACACTCTGTGAGGTGAGAGCAGTTAAAATGTGCTCTGTGCTTAGTGTAAACAGATACAAGTAGCAGAAGCGTGTCTGTGTGACTAATTGTCAAACTAAATTCTGATCATCTCTCTCATTACTCCCCCTACCTCAACTCTCCCACTTGCTGAAAAAGTGAGAAAGAGCCCTGTGACTCAGAACACAGGCATCACCAAGGATAACTCGAGACCCCTGGGAGGGGCAAGTCACCCCCAAATGCAGAAGTTTCCAGCACACTACAATTAGCATATATCTTTCCTTTCTCTCTCATTCAAGAGCTCCTGTAATTAGAACCTGCATCTTTTTCCACTCCGCCCCTATCCCCCACCAAACTTCTTAAAAAGATTTTCAAACACAAAGTGAAAAGACAAATAAGAATCAAATGACCCAATATTTAGGGTAAACCAAAACCAACATGAAAAATATGAACAAAGGTCAACAAGTAATACCTGAAAAAATACATAAGGGAACAGAATTGAAGGAAATAGTAGGCTATTTCAATATTTCAATAAAAATAACTAAAAGGGAACCTAGAGGATAGCAGCTCCATAACCTAAGAAGAGACTGTTATGAAAATAAAACAATTAAACAATCTGGAATTAAAACGTTTCCAGACAACACAAAAAACATCTCTATAGATGGCTGGAAAGCAAAAGGGACTAAACTATGGTGCAAAAGGAAAAGAATATAAAGGTACAAAGTGGGGATAATAATAGTGGCTCCTCATAGTCGTGTTTCAAGGAAAAAACAAAACATGTAAGATTGCCTAGTCCAGTGGCTACTACATAGCAGGGTTATAATAAAGACCTATTTTATTATTATTGTAGTTGCTATAACCATACTACATGATTCTTAGTTGCTAATACTATCATTGTTATTATTTCATCACTAAAGTGAGGTCTCAATAATTGGTCTATCTGCAAGATCCTAGATCTAACGCTCTTTAAGAGCTGTTGACATTGAGAGGAAGAGAGCGGCGGGGACACAGGAAATAGAGTGCCAGGACCCTGGGGAAGGGTGATGGCACTCGTTAGAAAGTTTAGGTGAGGGAATGTATGAAGCGGGGTGTGAGGGCAAGAAGAAAATGAGCATGGGGAGGGAAAGAGGAATTCTTCATCTGATATTCAGAGAGGAGCAGCTTCTGGGCTGGTGTTGTGAGCTCATTCTGGGTTCTGATATGGTAACTTGCTACCCAGGCTGAGTGAAGATGTGATGGTCCCAGGGTTTAGATGGAAGCCCTGCATGTGTGAGATCCACACAGAAGGCAGCATTAGACTCATCCCACAGCCGCTCATGCCCTCCCAACAAAACACCCCTCTGGCTCCTTTGGATCAGAGATAACTTCAGACCACATGGGTCTCCCAGGAGAGCTCTGAATTAGAACAAGAATTCCAGGTCCTGTAACAAGTCAACAGAAGGAAGAAGGGTTTACATTTTATTTTTGTCAGGGCTGACAATGCTGCTCACAATTTTATTTTTTAATCAGTCAAAGCTTCTACCACTTAATATGGATATTGGCAGCAAAGCAATTTTCAATTTGCTCATGAGAAATGTTGCCAGGCTACAGACCATATATGTATCCACAAAGCCCTAATGCAGAGAAGCCCCTGAGTGCCTTTTAAAAGAGTTGCTTTTTAAAAATTATCTTTTGAGATTCCAGTTGGTCTTTGTCCCTCAGAATTCTATCATTTACCCCTATAACTAAATAAATGCTTTTATTTTTAAGAAAGGGATGCAGGACAGCTTGGGACCCATTGCTGGATGTTTTATAAAGAACTCATGTAACTACACATTATACTTCATTACCATTAAGTGCCCAATGATAAAATCAGTTCACAGATACCACCTGTATTTCCATATCTTATTTAGACAAGCTTGAGATTTGTAATTTCAAGACCCAAAACGTTGAGAGAAATTTGCATATTATTGAAATGGCATAACTTATTGATGAAGCACGCAAATAATAGAAGTAATACTTACAGCAGTTCGGAGGCTATTGTATAATTTACAACACTAAACAACTTCATGCACAAGAGTAAAAATTGCTCGTTAGGCCCTGCATGAGAAAATGCTAGCTATAAAACTCAGGCATTTCAGCTTTATTTTTTTGTGACAAGCATGTCTTTCTGGGAACCTGATAGGCTGTTGGCTTTCAATCTGTGAGTGGCATAAAGAAGCATCAATCCACCTGAAGAGAGAAGGCAGGCAGTCATCTTTCTGCCTGCCTGCCCTCCTCCAGGCCTCTAATTACACCAACCTTTCATTAACATTTGAATGCAGAAAGGGTATCAATGAAAGATTGTATATAAAGCCCCATATAGATGGGGCTGAATTTTGTATCAACAATGATACTCAAAACCAGACAAATTTATAGTTTGAAATAATTTATTTTAAAATCAATATACTTATATGAGAAGAAGGATTATTACAATTATTGCATCCAAGTTTTATGTCTTAGGGGGGAATCTAATTCAAAGTTCACCCAGTGGATCAGTTTTCTACAAACAATTTCCAGATCCCAGGATAATGGACTATGTTGGACACTGCTGGGTTTCTTCCCAATTCTCATTCCCATACCCTGCTTTCTAATAAAACTTTGATTCCATTCAGATATGAGGTAACCCCCATGTAACTCATGACTCATGCAAGTTGACTTTATCCCCATTTTCAGAAAATGGGGAAAGGATGTTATTTAATAAGTCTAAGCAAATCGTAGAAATCCCATTCCCCGTGCTTATATTGTATAGAAAAAAATGAGTCATTGTATGCGATTATATATAAACTGGAAAGCCTATAATGAAAATCAGAATACATATTGGTTGGGAATACAACCTCTGACATGGAGGGCTTGGTTAGAATAGACAGAATCTCAGATTCTTTGGCACATTCTTCAGCTAATTATAGTTATTTCAATTCTATCCAATGAGATTGTGAAGAAAAGTCTGCTAGGGTGCTTCTGGAAAAGGTTTCTTCACTCCTGAGAAAAAACTCAGGAAAAGAAGATGTCATTCCTTTCCCAGATTTTATCATGTCTCCATGTGATGCCTGAAAATGCTGCATCCATCTTGCAGCTATATGTCAATCCAGTGAGAAGGCAAAATCAACATTCTATACGTGGCAGAAGGGGCACAATGGAACGAACCTGGGACTCAGTGACTTTGTAGAGCTGCTGAATCAACCAACCTTAAAGACTGCCCCAACTCTGTTTTCCTTGTTATATAAGCTAATAAATTCCCTCCATATTTAGGTAAATTTGAGTAAAAATTTATGTCACTTATAGAACTGAAGACATCGTAACTTACCTATGCACCATTTGCCATTTTTTGGCTGCCCAGCGTCTGTTCCCCCAACCTAATGCTGCCTTTGGAAATTTGTTTATTACTGATAATGTCAGAGGTAAACTTGGAGGAAGAGGAAGCTTCCCTGTAAAGAAGCAGAAAGGTCAGATCTTGTCTTTCCTCTCCTGTGGAACATCAAGAGAGTGGGCAAGTGATCTGAATTTGGCCAAGAGTATGTTTACCTGTTGCCATCAATCTTAAACTGCTAGTGCAAGAATTAAAGGATTATGGCTGGTGATATTTACTGCAACATTGTGAGCTGACCAGCAGTTTATCAGAGACTTTGGCTACTTCTCTTCTTGGTCCTTGGAAGTCCCTTGGTTTCTGTCCATTCCCGAGCTCTATCCTCCAGTCTGCTTTTTATTCTTTGAGTTCTCCTCGATATACACATCCATGTTTTCCCAATAAATTCCCTTTTTGCTTACGTTAGCCAGAATTGATTGCTGTATCTTTCCAAGAACAACAACAACAACAACAACAAACAGATATCACCAAAGAGATCCTATTCTTAGCTCCAGTAGCCAAAAGTGAACACGTACTGATATACACAGATCAATCCAACATAGTCTCACGTACAACACAATAGTATTTCTCCCTGTTACATGTTGTTTTATGTCCCCTTTCTCATACATCAAAAACCATTTTAACCTTAATAGCACTATTCCAAACTTCAAACTATTTTCAGAAGCAGGCAGTTATTGTTATTATTACTGCAGCTGCTTTAAGTCTCAGAGGCCTGCTACGGTAGTGGCTGTTTATTAAGAACATGGCATCTTAAACTCCAGGTGTCGCTGGTGCCATTTCATTTCATCTTCCACTGTTTGCTAGGAAGCTCCATCAATTCCAAGTGACTGTATCACATGGTAGAAAATATTACAAATGTCTTTCTTTTTTCCCCAGAGTAATCTGAGCCTCTGAAATCAACAGAAAGATGTCTTGCCACCATGCTTGTTAATTGGTGAAAACATTTTTGTGAGTTTTTGAGGTTTAGGACCAACTCGAACACTACTGCACTCTAAAGAGAAATATATAAGTGCAATCAAGGTCAAACATTGGCCAAAGAATATTGTAGCAAAGTTTGTGGTAAACAAAAATTGAAGCAGGTTGTGAATAGTATTGGCATCTCTTTAGGCATTTGTAGAAGCACAATACACCGGAGTTGGAAGATCCCTTCCAGACGACCCACTCAAACCCTCATTTTACAAGTAAGGAAAACAAGGTCAAAGTAGTGGGAAATGATTTGCCCAAGAGACAAAGGTGGAATTCAGACTCAGACCTCCCAGCTCTGAGTCCAATATAACACTCCACATCAAGGTCTTGTTTAATTGTTTCTTTCAAATAAATATTTCAGCTCTCTGGACTGTTTTTTCCAGACTTGAAATCCTGCCTACTCAGATCCAGGTAAGAAGTCTTCTCTAATCCCTCCGACAAAAGTAGTCATGTCTGCTCTCAAAGCTCTATTTACTCCGTTGATCCCTTCACGATCTGCTAACTGTATGCATGTGTACTTGTCACCTCTACTGGATTATACATTCTCTGAGGGCAAGGATTATATATTCATCTTCAACTTCATGTTTTTTATAGCTCCTAAGAGTTTAGATGTGATAAATAATAGTTGAGTCACACTGAAATGTATTCAACAAACATTAGTACTCCCACAAATGTTTGCTGGAATTCATGGTTTAATATGTCAGTCCTCTTGGCATCCTAACAATCCCTTCCATGGATACGTAGTACTTTAGCCTAAAGCAGTAATTAATGGCCCAGGTTTCAGGCCCAGTGTTAGATTGGTAGAAGAGATAATCTGTTGTTGGTACTCCTCCAATCAAAGCACCGAGGCAGCCATGGACTTCAATTACTTGCAGGGTCTGCCCAGACATGAATACAAAATGTTAATCATAAATGTATCATTCAAGATACTTTCTGATGCAAAGAAAGAAAAGCCTCATTCACTTTGACTTAAATAATAAGGAAATTAATATCTCACACAATGGGAAGCCTACAGGGAGAAAAGATTTCAAGTTTGGCTAATTCACTAACCATATCATGTCCCCTTGGGCTACATTCTTTTTATCCCTCTCCTCTATAATCTTTGGTGTTGGCTTTTTCCTAAGACTGGTTCCTCTCCTCTTCATTACCTATCTGTTGCGAGAAATGAGGACTACCCACTTTGTTATTCATGAGAAAGAAAGCCCCTCTCCCAAATAAAAATCCTTCCCTGTATCTGAATCTAGGTTACACGATAGAATTCAGACCTATTACAGTAATAACTAGGCCTATTACAGTCACTACAGGAGAGTCTGATCCTGCCTAGTTGAGAAATTCAAGGCTGACTCTGGAACTGATTCCCTTCAGTTTCTTGGGCTGCTTGGGGAAGGGGTAGATACCCGAACAAAGTCAGATTCTGTTTGGAAGGAGGAAGGAGGAATAGATGTTTGGTAGGGAAACGTCATCAGTTTATATGATCTAAGGATAACAAGTCTTCAAACTGTAAATTAGCACAAATAACCCCTTTTATGGAATTTCAAGTTAAGAGAAAGAAAATCACTGCTTCTTTTTATAAGGAATCGTGTGTTATAAATAATACATATTTCAGTGTTATCTTTCCTTTGGATAAAATGATTTATATCCTGATGACTTATAAATTGACAGACCAGGGAAAATTTCTTCTTCATGCCAAGTAATGTACTTTTGGGAACCCATGGCAATTTACAAACCCCCAGATGGAACAATTTCCTTATCAGAAATATCACTTTAATTTACCCTTCCGATTCTTCCAAATTTCTATCTGTGCAGTACTTATTTAGAGCAAGCTCTTCCTTCCCACCTACTTACATACAAGTTGATGGTGATTCACTGAAATCATGCTCTACTGATCATGGTGATTAAGGAAAGAGAGGAGCACATTATTGTGCTGGGAAGTGGTCATTTTTCTTCAGATTTTTAAACCATTGACACGGAAAGGCAAATTACTTATGGGTCTTAAAAGTCTCCCAGCATATTTGCAGCACTCAGCGGTGTGCTCTGTTTAGAGGAGGTAAATGCTAACTGGGTGCTTCATGATTTGGGACTAGGAACTGATTCTATTTCCACGGTCAAGCATAGGTGTATTCTCTTCAGTCACAGCCTGCTCGGTGGGTACAGAAGGGAGGATGGCCTTCCCCTGGTATGTAAAGTAATTCAGGGGGTATGTTTCCTGGGGAACAAACCATTCTCTAAGCATCAGAAATATAAGCAAACAGACATCTAAGATGGGATGGAGATGCAAGGGCTGCTCTCAAATGTTAATGTGTTTATTCCATGACTAATAAACATTGAAAGGAAGTGAAAAACCTTGCCAGGTCTTAATGGGGCTCCTGAGGAGGACAGCTCCCAGCTATGATGCTTTCACTTACCCACGCAGCCAACTTTGAAGCTTCTTATGCGGGAGAAAGAAAATAGCTCCTTTGAGGCAGAGGCGGCAGGGTTACTTTACCCTACAGTGACACCCTCCCAAAAGCTTCTTGCAACAGGAATCACAAGCACAAATAATGTGACAAAAGGCTGGGAACATTTCTTGGGAATTTGGAAGTTGTTCAGAGACAGGGAAACCGTAGGTCCTCAATTGTAGAATATAAAACCGAGAAGGCGATATAATTTTCTAATATGTAGGATAATAGTTTTTTTGTAGGATTTTGTGTTGTTGCTTGGTTTTTTTGTTTTTCTAGAAAGTACAGAAAAAGCAAATAATTTACTGTTGCAGAGCATTACTCTCAAGTATATTATGTATATATTATACCCAACTTTATTCACTTAGGAAGGGGTCTCTATACGCCTTACTAAAATAGGTTTGCCTTATATTCACATATCATGATTGGACATTCACCTTATTAAAACTTGGTTTTAATGTTCAGAATCTGGTTTAAAATGGGGGGAAAAGGTCCCCTTATTGATTCATCATTCTCACTTTTCTTTCTTGTTCATCTTTTAGAAGAAGCTTATTCTTTTCTTAAGCCACGGAGTTCTGAGATTCATACTGTCCACTTGTTTCCTCATTGCTTTTCTATCCTTATCTTACAGGGAGACATGTCACAAGCAGCTCTGCTGACTACACCATCTTTCTTTTTTCTCTCATCGTCTGAATTTTATGCTCCATCTACCTTGGCTCTCCTCCCTTCTCCCAAGAATTCGTTTTTACTGGTTTCCGAGCATTCCTTTTTCTTGGCCTGCACTATGCTCCACAGGATTTTCTTCTCCACCTCTTGTTTCTACACGTTTCCACAGTCCGCCCGATTGATCATCTTGCCCACATTCATGCCTTTAGCAATCACACCAACACTTCCAGCTCCAGCACTTGTCTGAGCCACAGATCCTAACGTGAAGCTCTGTGAAGCTCTCTACCAGACATCCATCTCTGCTTCATGTCCTTCGGGTATGTCAAATTTAATACAGCCAAATCTGAACTTGTTCTTCCCTAATTAAGAGATTGAAACTCTTATTTTCATAATCATTCAATGATCTCAGAAACTTCAATGTCATCCTCCCTCTCCTCAACTCTTACATCCAAGGCTTGAAGATTAGACCAGCTACAATTCTTCCATATCTTCCCCTCCTCTGTATTTCATCATCTGTCTCCAGGTTCTTGCCACTCATCTGAATTTCGCAATAATTTTCTAACCTCTATCCCTTCTAATTTGGGATCCCCCTGAAAAATGCAATTAATTCTCTACATTTTCCACACCGTGTCCAGAGTGACTTGTCTAAAATCCTTTTTTTTTTTAAAGATATCCTTAAAATCCTTAAATCTTTTTATAGTGCTTCATAATTTTCACAGTTAAGTTTAAACTGCTAATAAGTGTATAACGTCCTTGGTCAGTTTATTGAACACTAATCTCATCTCTCCACTGCTTTCCTCTCTGACCAACAAAGACTCTACTTTTTCTGGTCACAATTAAATAGTTGTAATTCCCAAATACACTCCCATTTATTCATACACGGAGACCTCTATGGATGGAATAAAACTCTCCTTGATGTATTTAACGTACTGAACCTTCAAAACTCAGCTCAAGTGTTACCTCCTCTAGAAAGCTGTTTTGGATTCTCCATTCTGATTTATACTTTTTCTGAGTTATCTTGGTTTACTTTTCACTTTCCTTTCATTACCTACACAGAAGGACAAGGAATGTTATCCATTTTTTTGTCAACAGCTCTTGGTATTCAATAAATTTTTGCTGAATGAATGAATAAATGAATGAATGAATGAACCCAGGTGCTCTGAGGAACACAAAGGACTTCTATGACTTATTCTCTGCCCTAAATAACCTTAAAATTTTAATACTAAAATTAAGAAATTAGAAGACAAATAATGGAAGGGATATAATTAAATATAGAAACTTGGGTATGGGCTACTAGTATAACAAAATCATATTATAAAAGCCAATGTATTTTTCCTTTACTTAATTAAAAAAAAAACACTTTTTGGCCTTTATAACATTAAATGAAAGAAGGCTAAAGTTTTTTGCTTCAGAGAGGCGAGACACACAAGCAGCATCAAGAACAAAATGTCCAACTCTTGGCTTTGAATTCCAAAATAGGTCCTTGAAATTCATGGCAGAGTCAACAGTATTGAAAGCCAAGGAGCTTTTGATTTGCAAGAGCTGATCCTTTTGAGAGGAAAAAGAACAATATTTGTAAGTTGCAGTAGAGGTCTGGAAGAATGAAAAATGTGGACGTTGTATCAAGAGTCTTAGAGCAGGGAAAGCTACAGAACTTGATGCAAAAAGACAGAGAGAGGAAATCAACACCTTTCTTGGGACAAAGGGTGGGGATTGCAGAGCAAAAGGCACAAGAGAGAAGAGGAACTAGACATGGGTATAGGATGTCTGCTCTCTGTCCCCCACCTAAGGTGAGTCCTTCAGAATTAGATTGATAGAAAATAAGATAAACTAGAAGGGTAGGTCTACAAAAGGATCTCAGGGTAGAGCATGGGAAGCCTGTGCATATCAGAAAGTTCCCATCTTGAGAAGCTGGCTGAGAGTTCTCAAGATATCCATAGATATCCATTTGGTATCTGTGCAAATGGATCTGAGGTCAGACTCACAGGATTTGCATATACCCCAGCAAGAAGTAGGAAGAGCAGCTAAGAGATTCAGAGCCTTTTGTGGAAGGTCCACAAGTCTTGAGAGGCCTATCAGACTAGAAGTCATGGGAGGACCACGAATATCAGAGGAGACCGACATATATAGCTGTATAGATCACATGAAACTGACAGAAGTCAGTGAGGAAAGAGGAGGCCTGCAGACTAATCCCCTCCTCGGAACTCAGATCATCCATCACCCAAAAGAAAGAGAAGAAAAGGATGGGAGGGAATTTTGAATCAATAACAGTGTTCACTGTTAATCAGCATTTAAGTATCCTTTAAAACATCCTCTTTTTCTAAGTTCTTTCTCTAAAGTTTTGAGTTTTCTTGTTCAGTGTTTCCAAATATTCTCTTGGATATCAATACTCCACTCTGTTTACACAACTGTCTCTGCTATTAGTGTTTCTTAAAGGTAGAGATTCTTATCTTTGTATCCCCACTATTTACTATCATATAGTAATCTGTCAGTAGATATTTATGGAATAAAAAAGATAATATATTGATCTTGAATATAGATAGTAGTCTGGATTGGTGATGTAGATATCATGGAGTTATTGGAATAGAGACAAGAGTAGAAGCTATGTGAGTGGGTGAGATTGCTGACAGATTATGCATAGTAAGAAGAGAAGATAGCTTATCTCAGAACTGGAGAAATACCAACTTTTAAGGGGTGGACAGAGAAAGAAGAGCCCATAAAAGAATGATTGGTAAGAGAAAAGGGAATCAAAAATGGTAGTATCCTGAAAGCCTAAGGTAGAGAAAAATTCAAGAAGGGAGTACTCAACAGAGCCAAATAATAATTGGAAATCAGTTAAGGACAAAGAAATGATAATTAGGAGACCATTGGTGACCTCCTCCAGTCACCAATTTTGGTGGCATGGTGTGAGCAAATATATTCAGTCACTTTTGTAGATCTAACTTTTCCTATAGGTGGTTGCTTCATTGGTGTCTGAAGACGTAAATACTATAAAGCACCAACTTCAGCTTCCTCTTTAAGCCATGTTCTCTAATCCTACTTCTGCAGGGGACTTTGTTCTTTAGTAGTCTATTGGGGATCCACTAATAATGCTTTTATATCCACATGGCGCTTTGTATCTATTTCCAATGGTTAGAATTTAGAGAGGTCAGGTATATGATTATAACCCCTAAGCCTCCCACAAGGTCAACTCCTTACTGAAAGTTATAAAGCCTAACGGAGAATTACTCAGAGCTCAAATAAACAGAGGTGGTTAAGTCACTCAAGGGAAACATATTAAAGTCAATTACAGCTCAATATGAGTAGGTTGATCAGATTTCTTTCCCCTGCGACCAAAGAAGCAAGAAGTAGAACTTGTTCCAAAGTGTGGGGATAAAGGTGGGGGTGTATCTGGGGTTGATGGAGAACACATAAGCCGGGAGCACAGATAACCTGTGCTCTGAGAGTTAATTACCTCTGAGTTAATTAATCAAGTCTGGACCTGGTTCCTGCCTTTAAACTATTTGAGCTATATAAGTACTCATTTTAATTCAATTCAACAAATACTTATTGAGTACTGTTATCTGTCAGCCACTATTTTAGGAACTAAGGAAAAAGCTTGAAAAAAATAAAAACAAACATAAAAATAAACAGCATGGCTTCTGTCCTCAAGGAATTCATAGACTTGTAGCTAGAGAAACACACAAAATTACCATATGATTTCAAAGGCATTATAAGAGTGGTATCTACAAAGCACCATAGAGACAGAGGAGGAAGCAATTCAGTTGGCCTTAGGAGAGAGGTATAACCAGGACTGTTACAGGTATGAAAGTTAGCTCTTGCAGGTTGATTAGATTAAAGAGCAATCAAAGTGGGGAGTGGGAGTGGGGCGGATCAATTGTTTTCTAGAAAATCTATAGAAATAAAAGTTCTAAACCTTCTAGGGCAACAGGTTCAGGTCTTTTAAAACCTATGCAGTAAAGGAAATATTCCTGTAATTACCTCTAACTTCACGGCCTTATAATTCATTTTAAGCCCTTTCTCTTTATTCAGAGAAAAAAACTGAGAACACATAGTTAACAAGGTATTTATATTTCTGTTAGAAATATCTCTCAATAAAATGATTTGTTATTTTCCAGAAAACAAAACAAAACAAAAACTTCCCAAATCACTCTCTCCCAATGTACACCCATTCATCATTTAGTCTTTTTGTTTTAAAGTGAATACAAATCTACTTCCATTAAAAGGTTCCCAAGGGGCCTTAGCTCCATTGAACATGGAATAGTTTTAACTGATGGGCTTAAGGGATGGAAGAAGATGTACCAGAAATCAGCGAGAACATTCTTTGATAAAACTAGTCCTACTCGGAATTCTTAAGATTTGGAAAGGGAATCATGTTTATTTTACTGCCAGAGGACTCTTATTTCCTGTTAACTAAGTGAATTAGGAATGATTATTTCCATGGTATTTCTCTCCATTCTGGGCACTAAATCTCAAGTTACTTCAAACTGTGTTCCCAATAGGGTAGAATAAGCACCCAAAGCTTTAGCAGAATTAAAGTTCTCATGGCCTTCCTGAGGTATACTTCCAGCTTGCTTTTGTTCCTATTACATCTTTCCTTGAAGACATAAATATATATATATATATTTTCCTTCCAATGTGCTATATTGGTAATGACTATGAAATCCATACTCAAAAATTCTCAAATAATACTGGAAGACACAGAATGAGATAATTATAGAAACAGAAGGGACTTACAAGGAATATTTATAGATAAGGTAAAACTAAGGCTCCCTGACTTGCCCAAGGTCAAGTATCTATTGAACAACACAGCGAAGAATAGAATCCAAGTGAAGGAACCAGGCCCTCTGTTGGCTATGTCACAGGCAGGGCTGCCATTGCACAACTCAAAGGGCAGCACTCACACACAATAGGCAACAACACACCCTCAATGTACAGCAGGGACCAAGCCTGGAACCAACCTTATTAGAGGCTCTGATAACTCCTATAATGCAGCCGCCTCAGGGCCACCGGAAACCTATCAATTGTCTTATTACTCTTCTGTTGGAGATGCCTAAGTCACAATCATTCAAGGTGGGAGGTATCCTGCCAAATTTGGTCCCTCCGCAGGGTTGGTTTTCTCAAGAGAAGTGGTAGACTTTGTGGTTGACCTGTACACTCACCATACTAACTCATGATTTAAAGTGTTTCCGCACTGCCTTCTTGCACAATATCAGTGGCTTTTTGGAAAAGTCCAATTGAGTCATACTTGTAGGATTTGTAGAGCATAAGCCTTCTAAATGGTTTGATAAAGCAGAATAGCAAATAAAGGCAGCCCCACTCCGCCACCCACGTTAAGAAAAAATCCACAAGTTTTAAGGAACTTCCCAACTCGAGCTGAAATCCTTGAAACCCTTGTAAAGCCTCAGGAGTTTTTCTTCCCCACCCCACCCAGAAATTTGCACAATGGTGGTGCAGCAGTGGCTTGAAGAATTTTTAACTTGAAGCAGTCCTCCCCATTTATGCTGTTATTTGAGTGACAGTAGACACGGCGCACCGCGGTTGTTGCACCCACCAAACATAACATATGATGTTGCTTTTGTAAGGAGTTAGGGGATTTATGTGGCCAAAGGAGGTAGTAAAGTGTAACAGAATCATAATACCGTGTTTCTCCGAAAATAAGACCTAGCCAGACCATCAGCTCTAATGCGTCTTTTGGAGCAAAAATTAATATAAGACCCGGTCTTATTTTACTATAATATAAGACCAGGTCATTATAATATAATATGATATGATATGATATGATATGATATGATATGAGATATAATAATAAAATATAATATGACTGGGTCTCATTAATTTTTGTTCCAAAAGACGCATTAGAACTGATGGTCCGGCTAGGTCTTATTTTCAGGGAAGCAGGGTATTAAATGTTAGCTCATTATCTGAAGCATTGGTCCACCTCAACAAGAAGCACATCAGCGGGAGGCAGGAACCACCATGTGCTGCCTCAACTGCACTATACAGCTGATAAAGCCTGCTGTGGTCCCACATTCCCAGTAAACTTAATGGGTTTTCTGCTGAACGAATGCAATGACGTGCAAACCAACACACTGTATTGTCTCTGGTCTGAGGTACATTACAAAGGAAAAGATACGGAGCCTATGGGGTTTCTGTGGTTGATATTTTGTAATTTTTAGCAAAGGGTTTATGTTTTAACTCAGATCCAGGAGGTACATTTTACTAGAATGAATCCCCCAGTCTTCAATATCTAGATATCTTCATCAACAAAGCTCCTGAACTCTCCAGCAGCTGTGGAGGTCTAGAAACTAGATTTGACTTCAGAGGCAGCGGATGGCGGTGCAGCGTGTCCTACAGCAGACACACAATCAGTGTGCTCATCGGCCATTCTAGACAGTTTGGGGCTCGCTGGACTCTGAAAAAAAATGTCCCTTTTTATATACACCCGTCAGCCTGAATGGCAACCTTTTGGGTATTCTGACTCCTCCACCCAACTCCTTCCCCCTCAAGGAGCCTGTCCTCGGAGGGCATCCATTGCAGGATGAGATTGAGAGGTAGCCTGCCTCCCACTGGGCTAACCTTGCATTCCAGCATGGCTCTTTAGCTAAATAGATTTCAGTTATTTTCACTGATTATTCCCTACGATTCTCCAACTAGGCGCCACCACCTCCCTTCCACAGATGCTAGGCACATGTGTGGCAAAGGCCTACTCACATGCCATGTGAAGTTTGCTGTTTTTGCCCATTCTGTTGGGCAGATTCTAAATGTGGCATGAAGCTTCCTTTCTATGAAGCAAAGCCCCTTGTGCATGGTTCTTCTGTGGTCAGGACTTCCCCTTCTTCTCTGGTTCCTCTCCATCCTTCCATCTCCAAGCATTTCCTACGTTGATTCCCACCCAATACTCAGGGCTCAGCCCTCAGTTCTGTCTCCCTGCCTTTGTCTAGTTGCAAGACCCAGGAATAGTTATCCCTTCTCTGCTGAATTCCCATTGGCATTTGGGGCACAACTGTTTTACGATAAGGACATACCACTTAGTTGGATAACTTTCTTTTTCTATATAGATGTCTTCTGATCAGTGTGTTATAAACTCTCTGAAAAATGGGACCTTGTCTAATTTGTCATCTTCTCTCCCAGTAGAATACGCACACCAAGGTTCAAAGTAAGAATGGTATTTGTCTATGGATGAAGTCAGAGGGAAAACCGTAACAGTCCTCAACCTAGCTTCAAAAAGAGCAAATGTGTTTCTTAATTCTAGTTTGTCCCCGGTTTACATTTTAGATATGAGCCACTGGCTAGAAGCCAGTGGGCACATTGCCCCAGGGGACATAGAAGATGGCTTATCAAAGAGAGCAGCAGAAGACTTTTCCAGTGTGGAAAGAGGGAGGGAGGGAGGGCAGGCAGGCGGGTGGGCTACATGGTAGCGTGGGCTCTTACAGCTAGATCTTTAACTTAATGCTTACAATATTTTTTCATAAATCAGCAATTCACCGTTCAATAGAAACATATGGTGTGAAGCTTTCTTTCTTTCTTTCTTTGTTTCTTTCCTTCCTTCCTTCCTTCCTTCCTTCCTTCCTTCCTTCCTTCCTTCCTTCCTTCCTTCCTTCCTTCTTCTTCCTCCTTCCTTCCTCCTTCCTTCCTTCCTCTTTCCTTCCTTCCTTCTTTCTTTCTTTCTCCTTTCCTTTCTTTCTTTCCTTTTTGGATGATGGGTGTAGAGAAGATAGAGGATCTGGCAGAGCGAGGTTGGGGAAATGGAGGTGGGAGGAGGAAAAGGGGGATGGACTGTTTTCAAAAAGATTGAAGTGGAAAAGGGCTTTTCCTTTCCTTTTTAATTTTGCTATTGAAAGCGTACATTTTATAGCTTCTCTATATTCTAGCAGTTATGTCCTTTGATGACAACATGTTCTGATGTTTGTAGTGATTAAGTCTGTCAGTGAGTAAAATCTGTTCAATTTAGAGACACAGGACTAAACCCACCACCTTGTATTGGAAACGTCAGAGGCAATATATTAATTTAAGCCCATATGGAGCAGTTTGCTCTTTTTGTCTGTTTGGTATTGTGCCTCAGCAGAAATATTGTCTGTACCTTTGTTACTAAAACAGCCCAAGCACCCCAGGGGCTTGCTAATCAATTTTGGTTAGAGTTAACAAAGCCCCAAGACAATCTTAAGAAATTCAAGGTTTTCAGTGATAGTTGAAAAGAAAAACAAATGATTGGGCCTCCTCTTCTCTGTGTTTCCACTCTGCTGGGTAGAGGACAAATAATGTTTACTTGTGACTGAGAAGGTGATGTACCACTGACTTCTTTCCAGCAAGACTTAAGCTCTCAGGTCAGCCCTCTGTTCACTGAAAGGTACGTGTGTTCCTACATAACTGTGCCCACGATTAAAGGGCACTGACTCACTCCAGACCTTCAGCAGTACTAAATGGACTATTAGGCAGGATTGAAATTGAGGTGACCCCCGCAATTCACAGCTCTGAAATAATTCAAACCTCAAAAATACATTGGCCACCAAATAATTACCTCATATCCCAGACATATTATGGTGTCTTTCAGTCTGGCACTGGGATCAAAAGCAAAAAGGGAACAAGCAAATACTGATGGAACATTTGTTGAGTTCAGCTTGGTGCTAAGTAGTTACTAATTTAATCAGTCCTCACCAGACCCCTCTGAAGGGTAGGTTTTTACACTCTTTTTAAGAAGTGGAAACTAAGGCTCAGATAGGTAAAAGAACTTTGTAACACTGAAAAGCATTTTCCATGGAACTCTGCCGGTTAGTGCAAAAGAGAAGAGTGCAAACGAGAAGAAAGAAAGCTAAAGAGTACATTTTCTTTTCTCATGTCCATTTTTTTTGCTGATAAAATGAAGAATAATGATGCGTACTTTAAGCAGTTGTTATGAGGTATAAGTGAAATAGCTCATATTATTTTTACATTTGCAGTTCCTTCTGTCTGACATTTTGCATAGCTGACTCCTTCTCATCTTTCATGTTTCAACTTAAATGTCATTGCCTCCAAGAAGCCCTCCCAGATTACCCACCTAAAGTCTCCTCAACCTTCTGCCTCACTATCACATTCCCCCTTGTCATCTTTATAGCTATAATTTCTAAGTATCTTATTATTATCCATCTTCCCCATAGAATGTAGCCACATGGAATGCAGGCTCCATGCAAAATGCAGTTTCTATTTTGCTTATGCTCTAGGCTTAGCATGGTACCTGGCATGTGGTTACTGTTCAAAAATAGCAGTTGAGTAAATGCATGAATGAATGAACTATAATCCCCCTAGAAATTTAGAGCTACTAAATAAATGGAAGTTCCCTTCTATTTCCCTTTTTCCCTCTGACCATTTTTGGGTTCGGTTCCAATAAACCTCATTTTTTTTAATCTCAGTGACCAGTGATCCTGTATCATGTTACATTGAACTAAAGTTGAAGGAGAAGAGGAAAGCTGACTTTGTTCCTGCTCTGTAGCAAAAGGACTTGGGCTGCTTTTTTCTTATATGTCTTGGGGAAGAGGCCTGTCTATTTTGGACCTGACAAAGGAAATCTCGTGGCTAGAAATTGAAGGGCGGAGTCTACAGAAGGGCGGAGACATAATAGGAGGGAAGAAATGGCTCCTATGGTGCGAAGAAATTTGCCTTGACCATATTCCACCTATCTCAGAGAGCTTCTGAAAATGCTTCTCCATGGTGCCAATCTGTCCTTAGCTTTCAGGTCATGACAAAAGTCAAAAGCCCTACTTGGATCTTGAACTTCTAAACTCAGGTTCTGCCCTCAAGGCTTGGGATCTACCTAGAGCTCAGGCAGGAAGTAAGGGTTGCCTGTTCTCTAGCTGAGGAGAGGGAGGAGACCCTTAGTTGATTTGGGTTGGGCTCTGCAACCTTAAAATTGCTAACCTTTCAGCTGTCATTTCAAAACCAAGTGAGGGTGACAATGGATGACCTGACTACCCCTTTAAAGTGTCCACAAAATGTAATGCCAATAGGCTTTCTCCATAAAAGTCAGTTTCTTTTTTATTTGGACAACCTTTCAATAATTACAGATCAAGGAACAGTTCAAATATTCCTAGCCCCTGTTGAAGCTTTCACTGCCTTCGCAGGTATTTAGAAGAGCTCTCCGATTTCCCAAACCACCACGTCTGTGCCTTTTACAGAACCTACCTATCTTGTATAATAGTCACATTCTTATGTGTCTTGGACCATGTCCAAATGGTGGTCCCATGGAGGCAATGTATCTCATCCATATATGCATCCTTCAATTGAGATCATAGTCTCTTGTCAGATGCCAGGAATATAGCAAGTGCACAGTATATAGTTGTAGGATATATATTTGAATAACAGAAATTTGGAGTTAAAAGTTACCCCAACGAAAGGTTTTACATTTTATAAAGCCCAAAGAAAAAGTTATTGCCCAAGATAGCTACACAGTAGAAGACAGGATATACTCAAATAAATATTACTTAAAATTAAATCATCATGATAAAGACTTTCCAAAAGTTTTAAAATCTAAAGCAATTTGAAAAACTTCCCATCTAATTATAATGCTTAGACTTTATTTAAAATCTTTCATTAGGGTTGCAAAGGACCATATGGTTTTTTACTTCTGACGATTTGGCAAATAATGATTGTTCTATAAATAAGTGTTGTTTTTTCTATTATCCTTGAAAATATCTGCTTCATAAATACTGATTTTAGCTAATTATTTACTGATTTATACCCCGGGTGCCAAAAAATGTATACCCATGACTTGTATTCATCTTTTATGATCGGTATATATTGAGTATTACAATTTTAATACAGTTTTTTTTTCCTTTCTTAAAATATGTATACATGTTTTTGGCACCTTCTGTATATGTGTATATTGACAAACCAATGACCAGATACTAGGTGTATAGACTAAACTAGATAAAATTTGATGTGAGAACTCTTCTAGTTCTAAAATATGTCTCTATGAACTCTTCTATAGAAGAGTTCTATGGCTCCCTCTTTAATGAACTTTTTTTGGATGGCTTAAAGTAACCCAAGCATCAGGTGCCAGACCCTATGCCAGGTACTGGAGAAAAAACACACTGTCTTATCAATAAAATAGACAATCCCTGTCTTCAAGTGACTCAGACTAATAGAGGAGTCGGGCATAAAAACAGACTACTTTAATGAATGCAATAGTACTACAATGAAGGCATGTACCTAATATTGTGGGAGCACAGCAAAGGGAGTAATAACCTGCCTGAAAGAAGTGAAGAAATGCTGTCTTCTAAATAAATTGGAGTTGAAAGTTGAGGATCAAGAACTTATCAGGAATGCACTCAAAGTATATGAAAATATTTGCCCTGCTAAGTAAAACAAAACAAAACAAAACAAACACAAAGAAAAAAGTATGTGTATGGAAAGCCTATAAAAATCAAGGCAGTATCTCAAAGTAATGATAGAATTCATTATAGTCTTAATCTCTAGGTAGAGGGGTCTTGAATTATTGGAACTTTATTTTAAAAGTACGTGATGGATTTAATGGTATTAATTGATTAAAGTAAATATGTCCCTCTTGAATGTTCTTTTCCTGATATTAGGTAGGTGCAAAAGCAATTGTGGTTTTTGCAATTATTTTTAACCTTTTAAACCACAATTACTTTTGCACCAACCTAGATAGAAAACCATATTGCCTATATTGAGGTTTTTCCTGTCTGATGTAGCTGATCAAAGAATTAACTTTTCCTTAAAGACAGTGTTGTGGATTGAACTCATATGTTATAGTCCTAAGCACCGGTACCTCGCAATATGACCTTACTTGGAAATAGGGTTGTTTCAGATTAAGTCATAAAGATGAGGACATCCTGGAACATGGTGAGCCCTAAATCCAATGTAAATGCTGTCCTTTTATAAAAAAGAGAAACTTGGGACACAGATGCGCACACAGGGAGAACGCTGTGGAGATGCAGGCAGAAATTGGGACGATGCTTCTATAAGCCAAGGAATGCCAAAGAGTGTCCGCAAAGCAACACGTGCTAGGTGCTATGGGCTAGATATTTATGACCCTCCAAAGTGCATATGTTGAAACCCTAACCCCCAAAGTGATAGTATTAGAAGGTAAAACCTTGAGGTGATTAGGTCCTCATGGCAGAAGCGTCATGAACAGGATTAGTGGTCTTACAAAATGGACCCCAAAGAAATCTCTGCCCTTTGCACCATGTGAGAAGACCGCCATCATCCATGAACCAGGAAGCAGGCTCTCACCAGACACCAAATCTGCCAGTGCCTTCAGGTTGGATTTCCCAGCCTCTTGAAATGTGACAAATAAACCTGTGTTGTTTATAAGCCACCCAGTCTATGGCATTTTGTTACAGCAGCTTGAATGAACTAAGACACTAGGGAAACTGCATGAAACAGACTTTTCCTCACAACCCTCAGAAGAAACCAGCCCTATTGGCACCTTGATCTTGGACGTCTAGCTTCCAGAACTGCGAGACAACAATTTCTATTGTGTAAGCTATTTAGTTTGTGGTGATTTGTTATGGTCATCCTAGCAAACTAATATAGATAGTACATTCTTTTGGGGACATGAGGAAGGACCGTAAAAATTTTAAACTAGAAGTCTATACCATACTGGAATATTAACTCCATTGAGAAAAGAATATCCAGTGGAGCTAAGGGATTACTACTCCTTTTTCAGTTTCTCTATGTAGTTCATCTGTAAGAGCATTCAAATCTATATGGTATACAGTTGTTGTTGTTTTTTTTTTAACTTTAGGTTAGTCTAGTGTTTGGCTAAAAAAAAAATACGGTTTTTATATTTCTTTCAGCTAGGTTCTTGGAAAGCTGTTCGTGTGTGTGTGTGTGTGTGTCTGTGTGTGTGTCTGTGTCTGTGTCTGTGTGTTAATCTTTGGGAATTTAAATCTAGCTGAGGACTTTCGGCTCTCAAAATAATTAGTTTTTACCAAGTGAATTTTTCTTTAACTTTTCTTCCTCAGGTACAGTGTTGTCCATCTTTTCACACAAATACACTTTGAGGATGTGGAACAATAGAAAGAACACTGACCAAGCCTCAGTTTTGTCCCCAACAAACTGTGTGGCCTGTGACCACTGCTTCATTTGCAAATAGGTAGCCACTCAAGAAAAATGAGGGTCAGAACAGCGTTTGACACTGGCCATGATACATTGTTTGCAAAAATTTCTGATATCCAGAAATCAAAATGAGAAAGAGGTAGCAGAAAGCTTAGAGCACTAATTTGGAGAAGAGCACTCCAAATCAGCAAGCAAAAGAGGTAATGACGAGAAAAATATCCCTTTATTTTCTTCAGTTTAACAAAGAATTCCTGCTTATCATTTTCCCCTTGTAGCCTACAAAGGCAACCTTGAAACGTGAGTTAACAAAAGCAAACAAGTCAGAGTTAACATTCTGTTGTCTTTAAAGTTATAGCAGCATCAAATGATTTTATAGCCCATGGGGGCCAGAAAAATCACTTGGAAGCATAGTGTCCCTGCGTAAGCAAGCTGTACTACATAAAGCAGCACATGATCTTAGTCAATTACAGAAACCTTTATATCTCAATCAGTACCCTGGAGACAACCAATAATGTTGGCAGATACTGCTAATATTGTCAGCAATGAGATGTGATGGAAACCCAAACCAGAACTTTTAACAAATTATGAGGTTCTGAAAAAGAGCAGAAACCTCTGTGGTAATGGCTTACATTAACAATACAGCTGCCTCTTTAAGCGCCCCAAGTCATAAAACACTAACAGCAAGGAACTGAAAGAAAAACATGCGTGCACTGCAAGGAAACAGAGTTCAGGAGAAACGGACTTTGCACGGGGGCATGGTAGCTGCCAAACTAAACGCTGAAGACTGGCAGTCACTTAATGTGAAAACAGTCAACCATGACATGCTCATAGGGAAAGGCTGCAAGTAGGCCTGTTTAGCTCGTCCATATAGCCTGGTGCCTAAAGGTGGTTCAAAGTGGAACCACTGAGCTTGAACCACTAGCTGTGCTGACCTGAGCAAGTACCTCAGTTTCTTTACCTGTCCAATATGGATACCAGTCATGGCCATCCTATTGGCTGTTGTGAAGATTAGCAGAGTTAATACAGGTAAAGCACTTCAAATAGTGCCCGGTAATTGAATATTCAATGAATGTTAGCTATTACTACTCCTGCTCCTACTAGGAAATGAGACCTTGTCAAATAAAACAAGACCTTTTTCTTTCCAAATAGTTAGATAAAACTAGGAAGTATTATAGAATACTGGCAAATAAACTCAAGAGTCTCTCTTTAGGCACAAGTCCCTGTGTTTCCACTTTGTTGATTTGTTCGTTCTGTTATTGATTGATACAACAA